>NW_028031063.1:0-573 GCF_054177405.1 Leptonychotes weddellii
GAGAGAGGGAACACAAGCAGGGGGAGCTGGAGGGGGAGAAGCAGGCTTCCCTCAGAGCAGGGAGCCCGACGTGGGGCTCGATCCCAGGACTCTGGGATCATGACCTGAGCCGAAGGCAGACGCTTAATGACTGAGCCACCCAGGCGCCCTTTGCTGTTACTTTTGAAAGATATTTTCAGTGGGTAAGAAATTCTAGGTTGACAGTTTTCCCCCAGTGCTTTAAAAAAGTCACCCCATTGACTTCTAGATTGCATAGTTTTGGCAAGAAGTAATGTTGTAATTTTTATCTTTTCTTCCTTTGTATATGTAATGTGTCTTTTCTGCCCCTGCTTGCTTTTAAGATTTCCTCTTTATATTTGGATTTCTGTGATTTAACTGTTAATGTATCCAGCTGTGTGCTGTGTTATTATTGCTTTCTTTTTTAAATATATATTTATCTTGATTTTAAACTATCTCAGATGTAATAATTTATTCTTTTATTTTTTTTGAAAACTTTTGACTATTATCTCTTCAAATATTTCTGCCTCACTTTCTCTCTTCTCATTCTAGAACTCTGTTTTTAAAAATGTTAGA
>NW_028031064.1:0-573 GCF_054177405.1 Leptonychotes weddellii
AAAGGGTTTTAAATTTTGTGTCTAACACATTTTCCAGGTGTTAATTTTACTAGGAAATTTGCCTCCACACCCAAAACTAGATGTCAGTGTGAAGAAGATTTATAATAGACTGTTGATGGAATAATATGGAATTTGATCCAAAGCAATGAATTCATTTGATGTGGGGGTTGGAGGGGTCAGAATGTCATGTTTGAACACCACATGGTTTAGAAGACTGTGTTTAGGTGTATTTGTGAGTCCATTCCCAATCCAGAAATAGATATTCACATGAATTTCTTGGAGCTGGGCTCTCAGATGTCCTGGAAGCTTGTCTATAGAAGGTCTGATGCTTGAACAAAGACTATGGAATCTGCATTCAGAAATGCAGAAAGGGGGCACCTGGGTGGCTCAGTCGGTTAAGCGACTGCCTTCGGCTCAGGTCATGATCCTGGAGTCCCGGGATCGAGTCCCACATCGGGCTCCCTGCTCAGCAGGGGGTCTGCTTCTCCCTCTGCCCTCTTCCCTCTCGTGCTCTCTGTCTCTCATTCTCTCTCTCTCAAATAAATAAATAAAATCTTTAAGAAAAAAAAAAAA
>NW_028031065.1:0-573 GCF_054177405.1 Leptonychotes weddellii
TAAAGGAGAAAACTCCCCTCTGCAGCAGCAGAGGCTGTTCTGGAAGCCGTCCTGCTGTGGGACTGGGGGAGCCGTTCCTGCTGTGTCCTTCAGCGCGGCGCGTGGGGCCGCCCCAGGAGTCCCACCCCCGTGCCGGGAGCAGCCACATTGGCACGCTTGCCCTTCTGAAAAGCTGCCTGTGGGGTTGGGGACTCGGGCAATTAAAGTCACGTCCCCCTAGTGGTCCCACCGGGTCCACACGTGTGCACATGCGCACACACACACACGATTCACTGTGCCTCTCTGGACGCTCCACCTGCTGCATTTTCTGTCTGCCACACTTTGGTCCTGTAGGTGACTGGCATGGGCAGAGGCTCAGGGGCAGCCATGTCCCCCCACAACACCTGGTGCTTCAGCCTCCCAGGACATGCTTGTGTCCCTGCCGGCCACCCCCTCGAGGCCGCCTAGGGAGGGCATGGGCCTGTAGTGTAGCTCTGCTTGAGTGCCTCCGGGACAGAGCAGGTACAGTGCCCTTCATCACCAGGTGCAGTGACATTACAGGGACGGACACCAGCCCTGGGTGTGTGGTGACCA
>NW_028031066.1:0-573 GCF_054177405.1 Leptonychotes weddellii
CCGTGCACCCGTCTGACCAGGCTGGTCCATGTGATGGCCAAGGCCTTCTGGCCCCGAACAGAAGTGCTGAGAAGTCTAAGCACCCCACCCCGCACTCCCCCCGCTTCCGGGCCCTGGCGAGGCCCTGGCCCTGTTCTACACACCGGGCTCCTGATCCCTCTGAGGACCCGCAGTTGCTTCAGAGATGGTGAACCATGTTCTAGAACAAAACTTCAGCCTGGAGGCCTCTGGTTCCTGCTATCAGAAGTGGCTCTTCGACTGTGGCCCGAGATTTTCCCTGTATGCTTGCCACAGCCCGTGGAGGTCTGTTCAGGTAAAAACTGCCCCGTACCTGCTGTGGGGTTTGGGTTTCTGCGTGTACCTAACTGGTAGGCCCAGGCCTCCATCCACACTATCTTCTGTTCTCCGTGTGTGGGTGTGCAGGGCCAAGGGCACCCACTGCAGGGAGATTGGGTCACTAGCTAGGCTCTGCCTCGACAGAACCCAGCGGTGTCGCCAGGTGCTGGAGTCTCGGTCTGAAAGTGGAAGGCTACCTCCACAGGTGGGAGAGGGGTTTGAGACCCAGGGCCTCTG
>NW_028031067.1:0-573 GCF_054177405.1 Leptonychotes weddellii
GGTCATGCCACTGGCAGTGAAGGATTATAAACACCTTTTTAAAAACAACTCTTAACATGTTACTGGACCTTGACAGACATAGAACACTTGAGCATGGCATACCATATGGCTTTGTCTCCAGAACAGGCTATTGTAGCTGAATACAGTAATTGAGCAAATGAAACTAGAGTGGTAGGCACTAAAGGCAGAAAGGCAGAGATACTTATAGAACAGGCTAACAAGCTTCAAATGCAGTGGCAAGACAAGGAACCGACAGGGTCTGATCTTTAATTCTAAAGGAACACTGTGGCTGCTGTGGCAAGAATGATCCATGAGAGAACAAAGTGGAGTAGGAGGTAGATCAGTTCAGAGGTGATGAAGAATTAGAGTAGTGACAATGGAGATAATAAAAATTATTCTTTCCTGCATTTATTTTAGATGTAGATGTGATAATAATGACTATAGATTGACTGTAGGTTCTGATTTGTGGCAGTGTTTCTCAAACTTTAATATTTATATAAATTATCTGGGGATCCTGTTAAAATCCAAATTATTTATCTAAAGGGTTTGATTTGAGGCACCTGGTGTTCATCA
>NW_028031068.1:0-573 GCF_054177405.1 Leptonychotes weddellii
GAGCAGCACCCTTACTGTATTGCAGTGTGATAGTGTCTCTTGCTCTCCTCGTGCACTGCGTGCTCCTTGACGGCAGGGCATTGTCCTGTCATCTGTGTATCTCCACAGCTTGGACTAGTAGGTGTTTGACTCCATGAACGCGGGAAGGAGCAGCAGGTGTCTGAGTGTGTGTGGGGGGGGGTGAGGAAGCACTCCTGACCGAAGCCCGTGCTTCCCGTGAGTGACCGGAGGTGACCAGGTAGGTGAGTAGGGCCCAAGTGTGATGGACAGATTTGAAAGTCAGGTGAAAGAGGGTAGAACTGATCCACTAGGACGAGGAGAGATGTTACACAGGCGCTTTGGAAGGCACTCTTCGTTTTTTCCAGTAACCCAAGTGTCATTCGCTAGGTCGAGTTTCCTGTACCTCAGGTTCCTCATCTCTAAAATGGGAATAATGATAGTACTGGACTGACTTGTTGAGCCTTAAGTGTGTGATAACTTGTTCAGCAAATGGCTGGCATGTGGATTCTGAGTGTAGTGCTCTGAACTTAATCTTTCATGATTTCTCTCGTGTCTTGTATTCGTTCTGGGACT
>NW_028031069.1:0-10344 GCF_054177405.1 Leptonychotes weddellii
ACCATTTACTGCATTGATGACTGACCTCCCGGGAGAGACAATGTGGACACAAGGCTGGGAGAGCCCAGGTGACCATGGTGACCATTTGGACATCTGGGAAAAGAGAGACCTCAGGCCTCCATTCAGTTCATATACAGACCAATTTCTGGGTAAATTGGCCATTTAAATTTCTGTGGGAGAATAGTTGGGACTGACTGATTTAGTACATATAATAAGTACATGTGTCATACTTGCTATGTACCTAGTTCTATTCTAAGCACTTCACTGCTATTAGGTCACATGGACTAAGTGAAAGGTTACTATAAAAATACAATAAAGTCAAAATAACTGTATTCAGTCCCAGGAAGCTCACGCTGCGTCCTCAAGGCTATGTGTCCTACAGCTATTCTTTCTGAAGGGGAAATTAGCTAAGAGACACAGGAGCTTAAGCCAGCAGAAGAAGGGACATAGTAAAGATTAGAGCAGAAAGAAGTGATATAGAAACAAAAAACAGTAGAATAGATCAACAAAACTAAGAGCTGTGTTCTTTATTCATCAATAGATGGGTATTTGGGATCTTTCCTTAATTTGGCTATTGTTGATAATGCTGCTATAAATATCAGGGCGCATGTATCCCTTCAAATTAGTATTTCTGTATCCTTTGGGTAAATACCTAGTAGTGCAATTGCTGGATCATAGGGTAGTTCTCTTTCTAACCTTTTGTGGAACCTCCATACTGTTTTCCAGAGTAGCCGCATCAGCTTGCATTCCTTCCAACAGTGTAAAGAGGGTTCCCCTTTCTCCACATTTTACCAACACCTGTTGTTTCCTGTGTTGTTAATTTTAGCCATCTGACAGGTGTGAAGTGACATCTCATTGTAGTTTTGATTTGTGTTTCCCAGATGATGAGTGATGTTGAGCATCTTTTCATTTGAATGTTGGCCATCTCTATGTCTTCTATGGAAAAATGTCTATTCATGCCTTCCCAATTTTTATATGGATTATTTGTTTTTGGGCATTGAGTTTTTTAAGTTCTTTATATATTTTGGATACTAACTCTTTATTGGATGTGTCATTTGCAAATAACTTCTCCCATTCTGAAGGTTGCCTTTTAGTTTTGGTGATGGATTCCTTCACTGACAGAAGCTTTTTATCTTGATGAAGTACCAACAGTTTATTTTTGCTTTTGTTTCCCTTGCCTCAGGAGATATATCTAGTAAGAAATTGCTATGGCCCATGTCAGAGAGGTTACTGCCTGTGCTCTCCTCTAGGATTTTGCGGGTTTCAGGTCTCAGGTTTAGGTCTTTCATCCATTTTGAATTTATTTTTGTGTATGCTGTAAGAAAGTGGTCCAGTTTCATTCTTTTGCATGTTGCCGTCCAGTTTTCCCGACACCATTGTTAAAGAGACTGTCTTTTTTCCATTGGATATTCTTTCTGCTTTGTTGAAAATTTGTTGACCATATAGTTGTGGATTCATTTCTGGGTTTTCTTTTCTGTTCCTTCGATCTCTGTGTCTGTTTTTGTGTCAGTACCATACTGTCTTGATCACTATAGCTTTGTAATATAACTTGAAGTCCAGAATTGTGATGCCTCCAGCTTTGCTTTTCTTTTTCAGGATTGCTTTGGCTATTCAGGGTCTTTTGTGGTTCCATACAAATTTTAGGATTGTTTGTTCTAACTCTTTGAAAAATGGTGGTGGTATTTTGATAGGGATTGCATTAAGTGGGTAGATTGCTTTGGGTAGTATAGACATTTTAACAATATTTGTTCTTCCAATCCATGAGCATGGAATATTTTTCCATTTCTTTGTGTCATCTTCAATTTCTTTCATAAGTGTCCTATAGTTTTCAGAGTACAAATCTTTTACTTCTTTGGTTAGGTTTATTCCTAGGTATCTTATCATTTTTGGTGCAGTTGTAAATGGGTCAATTCTTTGATTTCTCTTCCTGTTGCTTCATTATTGGTATCGGTACAAGAAGATTTCTGTACATTGATTTTGTATCCTGTGATCTTACTGAATTCACTTGTCAGTTCTAGTAATTTTTTGGTGGAGTCTTTTGGGTTTTCTTTTTTTTTTTAAAGATTTTATTTATTTTTTTGACAGAGAGAGACACAGCGAGAGCAGGAACACAAGCAGGGGGAGTGGGAGAGGGAGAAGCAGGCCTCCCGCAGAACAGGGAGCCCGATGTGGGACTCGATCCCAGGACCCTGGGATCATGACCTGAGCCGAAGGCAGACGCCTAACGACTGAGCCACCCAGGCGCCCTCTTTTGGGTTTTCTATATAGAGTATCATGTTATCTGCAAATAGTGGAAGTTTGACTTCTTCCTTGCCAATCTGGATGCCTTTTATTTCTTTTTGTCGTCCGATTGCTGGGACTAGGACTTTCAGTACTATGTTAAATAACAGTGGTGAGAGTGGACATCCCTGTTTTGTTCCTCACCATACAGGAAAAGCTCTCAGTTTTCCCCCATTGAGAATGATACTAGCTGTGGGTTTTTCATATATGGTCTTTATTATGTTGAGGTATGTTCCCTCTATCCCTACTTTGTTGAGGAGGGTTTTTATCATGAATGGATGTTGTACTTTGTCAAATGCTTTTTCTGCATCTATTAAGAGGATCTTACGGTTCTTTTATTAATGTGGTATATCATATTGGTTGATTTGTGAATATCGAACTACTCTTGCAACCCTGGAATAAATCCCATTTGATTGTGGTGAGTGATTCTTTTAATGTACTGTTGGATTTGATTTGCTAGTATTTTGCTGAGAAGTTTTGCATTCATGTTCATCAGTTGGCCTGTAATTCTCCTTTTTAGTGGGGTCTTTGTCTGGTTTTGGAATCAGTGTAATGCTGGCCTCATAGAATGAATTTGGAAGTTTTCCTTCCATTTCTATTTTTTGAAATAGTTTGAGAAGAATAGGTACTAACTCTTCTTTAAATCTTTGATAAAATTCTGCTGTGAAGCCATCTGGACCTCGATTTTTGTTTTTTGGGAGATTTTTAATTGCTGATTCAATTCTTTTTTTTTTTTTTAAGTTATGGGTTTATATACCTTTTTTTAAAAAAATATTTTATTTATTTATTTGACAGAGAGAGATATAGCGAGAGAGGGAACACAAGGAGGGGGAGTGGGAGAGGGAGAAGCAGGCTTCCCGCTGAGCAGGGAGCCCGATTTCAGGCTTGATCCCAGGACCCTGGGATCATGACCTGAGCTGAAGGCGGATGCTTAACCAGGCGCCCCTACTGATTCAATTCTATACTAGTTATTGGTCTGTTCAAGGTTTCTATTTCTTCCTGTTTCAGTTTTGGTAGTGTATATGTTTCTAGGTATTTATCCATTTCTTCCAGATTGTCTGATATGGTGGCATATAATTTTTCATAATATTCTCTTGTAATTGTTTGTATTTCTGTGGTGTTGGTTGTTATTTCTCCTCCTTCATTTGTGATTTTATATTTGGGTCATTTCTCTTTTCTTTTTGATAAGTCTGGCTAGGAGTTTATCAATTTTAGTAATTCTTTCAAAGTATCAGCTCTTAGTTTTGTTGATCTATTCTACTGTTTTTTGTTTCTATATCACTTCTTTCTGCTCTAATCTTTACTATGTCCCTTCTTCTGCTGGCTTAAGCTTCATTTATTGTTCTTTTTCTAGCTCCTTCAGGTGTAAGGTTAGATTGTTTGAGATTTTTCTTGCTTCTTGAGGTAGACCTGTATTGCTATATACTTCCCTCTTAGGACCACTTTTACTGCATCCCAAAGGTTTTGGACTGGCGTGTTTTCACTTTCACTTGTTTCCATGTTGTTGTTGTTTTTTTAATTTCTTCTTTAATTTCCTGGTTAACCCATTCATTCTTTAGTAGGATGTTCTTTAACTTCCATGTATTTGTGGTCTTTCCAAATTTTTTCATGTGGTTGACTTCAAGTTTCATAGCATTGTGGTTAGAAAATATGCATGGTATGATCTCAATCTTTTTGTACTTGTTGAGGCCTGATTTGTGACCCAGTATATGATCTATTTTGGAGAATGTTCCATGTGCATTGGAAAAGAATGTATATTCTGCCACTTTAGGCTGAAATGATCTGAATATATCTGTGAAGTCCATCTGGTCCAGTTCGTCATTCAAAGCCATTGTTTCCTTGTTGATTTTCTGCTTAGATGATCTGTCCATTGCTGTCTCCATTGATAATGGAGTTTCTCATTGATAATATGAGTTTCTTTATGTTTGTTATTAACTGTTTTTTATATTTGGGTGTCCCCAAGTTGGGGGCATAATTATTTACAATTGTTAGATTTTCTTGTTGAATAGTCCCCTTTATTATGTTTTAGTGTTTCTTCATCTCATTACAGTCTTTAGTTTAAAATCTAGTTTATCTTATATAAGTATTATTGCTCTGGCTTTCCTTTGATGTCCATTTGCATGATAAATATGTCTTCATCCCCTCACTTTCAGTCTTCAGGTGTAACCAGGGACCTTGATCTTCACTGTGTAAACATTCACAAGGTCCAGGGGGCCGCCTATGGGGGCTGTGGGGATGAGGGGCTGGTGCCGAGGCTCCGGAGAGGCTAGGGGGCAAACCCCATTACAGGGGTGGGGGTAAGGGGTGGGGGGTGGGAGGTCAAGGCTCATACAAAAGCCTGGAGGTAGGTGTTATCCTCCTCATTGTCCTTTGGCTAGTCTGGAAGACCCTTCTGGGAAGCGGCCTCTGCCCAGAGCTCCAACCAGAAGCACAGCTAAGTCCAGACCTGCCACAACCAAATGAAGTCCTAAGAGAGAAGAAGCCAGAAGCACCGCCCAAGTTGCAGCAGGAAATGCCCCTCTCCACTCTCTGTCATTGGCTGAGTGCCTGCCTCCAATGTCAGAGGCACTGCCTTCTGGGTAATGTAGTTTCTGACTGAATCTTGGTGATGGGGAGCACACTTCCTGTTCTCTGAGCAATGTCCTCTTAAAGTTCGAAAGGCAGGGTGTGGCTTGTAAGAAGTTGAAGGCAGAGCACACAGATTTCTATGCCCTTTAGGCAATGTCCTGCCTCCAAGGTCTCTAACATGTGATCCATACTTTGACATTCCTCCCTGTGTACCCCTGTGGTCTCACTTCACCTCTCTGAGCCAGTATTTACAATGAAAAATGAAGGTAATTCTGGAACATGGTAATTTAAAATGCTCCCCAGTAGATGGGGCACAGGGGTACAAGAACACCTGGTGCTAGGGTCCCAAACAGACCAGGTTTGGCCACTTGCTGCTCACAAAATCTAAAGGCAGAAAGACAAGTGGTGGTGAAACAAGAATGGAATTGATTTCTATTCTGCATGAAGCCAAGGACCCTCCTAGCTGGTCCTGTGGGACCCCATCTGGATTGTTGGACCTGGCCTGCCTGTATCAATACCACTAAATGGTCCTCTAATTCAGTGGCTCCCAATTTGTGATCTCAGAACCAGCAGCATCAGGATCACTTGGAAACTTGGGAATGCAAATTTCATGCTCCATCCAGATTTAGTGACTTGGAAACACAGTGGGTAAGGCCCAGCACTCTGTGCTACCTCAGGGTATTCAACTGGTTGTAATTAAAATGCAGTGACTAAAATGGGAAAATAGCATAGTTGACCCTTGAACAACATGGATTTGAACTACTTGGGTCCACTTACATCCAGTTGTTTTTTTTTTTCGCTTTAACGTTAAAAATATGTTTCTAAAATATCACACAAAAGTTGGGAAGAGAAAGAAGAATGTCAACTAGCCTATATCTAAGCCTGGCTTTGGGGAAGTCGAAAGTTATCCATGAAGGGCCAAAGAGCTGCCTAAAGAACCTGGTGGCTGGGGTGAACTGCAGAGATCAAGAGGGCTTCTTGTCAAGGTAACCAGCAGCCTGGGTCAGCCCTGTGCACCACCCAGGTGCAGTGAGGACAGCAAAGCTACTGGCCCCAATCGTTCCTCCTTTTCGGAGGGGAGAAGCATGTCACTAAAGAGTGACATGTTCTTTTTTTTCTTAAAGATTTTATTTATTTATTCGACAGATAGAGAGCACAAGCAGGGGGAGTGGCAGGCAGAGGGAGAGGGAGAAGCAGGCTCTCCACTGAGCAGGGAGCTGGACGTGGGGCTCGATCCCAGGACCCCAGGATCATGACCTAAGCCGAAGGCAGCCGCTTAACCGACTGAGCCACCCAGGCGCCCCAAGAGTGACATGTTCTTGATGGTCTTGTGCTCCTTCATTCTCCCAATCGCTGCCATTGAATCCTTCAACGACCACAGGACACACGGTGCCCTCATCCAGGCAGTGTCAACAATTCTGAAGCTTCAGGGGTGTGAGCAGATCATGTATAAGCTCTGAATGTCACATCTCTTAACAGAAGGTGTGCTGTGCTTTGTGAGTGTTGGACACGTGTGTGGTTATGCTCTGGGCTCCGTTCAGGACCTTGAAGCGAGAGGCCAGAACAAGAAAGTGTCTATTCTGCTGCTTCTTGTACTTACTGCAGTTGCAATCAAAGATGTCCAAGTCCGCTGAGGCCCAAACCTCAAAGCTAAATGCTCCACAGCGGCAGCCTCCTGTGTGTTTCACCAGGCCCTAGTATTCGAAGGTGCCCCACAGCAGCTTGGCCGCACCCTCCAAGGTGAGCCTCTGCTGCTTCTGGAATCTCTCCCAGCTCTCTCCCTGATTGCCCAGGTCCAGTGTGGCCACTGAGAATGTGGGGGTCACTGGGTCCGGAGTGGCGGGAGCAATGCCAGCTCTAGAAGCAGCTGCCTGGGGCCAGGCACCACTGCCTTGGCTGCCCCTTTGCAGATGGCTGCCTCGCTCCTGCCGGCTCAGGACTGAGTTGGTGGCCTGGGGATCCTGGACACCCCTGCCTCTTGTGGCTGCATCTGCCAAAGCGGCTTGGAGGCTCCTGTTCTCCTTACTAGCGGCGTGGCTCTCTATATAGAATTTTATAGTATAGGACTATAAATATATTTTCCTTATGATTTTCTTAATGACATTTTCTTTTCTCTAGCTTACTTTATTGTAAGAATATTGTACATAATACATATAACATACAAAATATACGTTAATTGACTGTTTATGTTATTGGTAAGGCTTCTGGTCAACAGTAGGCTATTAGTAGACAAGTGCTGGGCAAGTCAAAAGTTATATGTGAATTTTCAACTGCATGAGGGTTGGCATGGGTGCGGCTAACTTCCGTGCTCTTCAAGGGTCAACAGTACTGCCTACGTCATGGGAAATGACATAAAAAGGGATTAATACAGGACCTAGCATACGGTGTTCAATACGTAGAGCCGTTATTATTGGCAACATGATCATGAGGCTTCCACATATACTGATATGTTGGGGGGGCAAGTCAGATATGCCTTTTTGCAGAGTCATTGGCTATCTTTGATCAAACATAAAATACAATGGCTCACTGAATCAACTAGTAACCTCATAGATAATGATAAACATTTTTGCATAAAACGGCAGTTTCATGCTGCTTGCTTCATTTACCTGCTTACTTGTTCACTTATTTATCTTAAGCAGCTCATGTAGGAATGTTTCATAAACCGCAGGTATCCTTATTACCCCAAAGATGCATTCATACCAGACCACATGATTCAACACTTGGGAAGATCAGGACTAAGTGCCCAGAGGCCTAAATAGACAGGAGACTTGACATAGTTTCAAGTTGGTGAGATAAGCTGACAGGTAATTATTTACCTCTCATTCTCAGGAACCAGACCTCACTCCTGTTCCTGTCTTCCTGCTGGCTTCAGGGCACTTGGCACAGGTACAAAATTGCAATTGTGACCCAGCCTAGACGTCCAGCACCTCAGGGGCAGTAGGTCGCATCCTCATCAAGACCCCATCAGCATGACCTGAAACTCTACGCCCCAAGGGAGCACTAAATCGTGCCCAAGTGTGATAACCAAAACCACTCGGTAAGGAGGCAAACTCAAGCAGGAGCACAAAAGAGAAAACAGAGTGAAGATAAAACCGCACAATCCCATCTGCCCATATTCCATTGGCCATAACTCCTTCACGTGGTTCCAAACTAAGTGTAAGAGAAGCTGGGATGTGCTGTTCTCCTGAGCATCCAGAAAGAATGGGACTGGGGAGCATCTTGCCAGTTTATAGGACAACCCATCAATGTAGTCCTCAGAGAATCATTTCATTATTCCTCCTATGCATTCAACAGTCTCAGCTGTGGACTTTGCTCTCTGACCTTATGTTACATTGGAATGTTAATCTTGCCAAATAGCAGTTAGGTAATAAACATATCTTTTTTAATGGAAAAATACATACAAAACAAACATTTTTTGTAAGAAAAAATTCCAACTGAAACCAAACCAAATATTAGACATTTTGCTAATTGTCATCCTGCTTTTCTTCAAAAACTCATGTAAAAACATGTCACACTTTTCTACTGAAATAATAAGGTAGCATACCACCTTTTTCACACTTTATTTTAGGTTGAATCATATGAAATTGCCATTCATTTAGGTCAAAAACAGTCAAATATCTGCAGTTTCATTTTGCCCAACCTAATAAACTAAGCACTTCCCAATTTGATTATTACTTTAGTTATGATTTTATACCAGTGAATTATTCTATTTTGTTAATAGAATCATCTTTTCCAAAGGTAAGTCAGATATTTTATTTATTTATTTATTTTAAAGATTTTATTTATTCATTTGACAGAGAGAGAGACAGTGAGAGCAGAAACACAAGCAGGGGGAGTGGGAGAGGGAGAAGCAGGCTTCCTGGCGACCAAGGAGCCCGATGCGGGACTCAATCCCAGGACCCTGGGATCATGACCTGAGCCGAAGGCAGATGCCCAACGACTGAGCCACCCAGGCACCCAAGTAAGTCAGATATTTTAAAAGCTTTCAACTATTTTATGCTCAAGCAATGCTAATATGAAAATTCATCTGCATACACATATCATTTTTCTACTTTGGATCTTTTGAATGTCTGCAGATTTAATGTGTAGAAGTTGTGAAATTAACAAGCCTCTGGTTTACTCCATTTACCTCTAAGCAGGAGGTAAATTACAGGCTCTGACTGTATAGTGTTCCCTTAATTATGCCTGCTGATTTTTATTTATTTTTTATTTATTTTTAAAGATTTTATTTATTTATTTGACAGAGACAAACACAGGGAGAGAAGGAACACAAGCAGGGGGAGTGGGAGAGGGAGAAGCAGGCTTCCGGCCGAGCAGGGAGCCCAATGTGGGGCTCAATCCCAGGACCCTGGGACCATGACCTGAGCCGAAGGCAGATGCTTAATGACTGAGCCACCCAGGTGCCCCTATGCCTGCTGATTTTTAGACGGCCAGCCTCATCTTCAGTATTTATATATTAAATAGAATATATTTTTTGTGGTAAAATACACATAACATAAAATTAATCATTTTAAGTATATATATATTTTTTAAAAATATTTTATTTATTTATTTATTTGAGAGAGAGAAGACAAGGTGGGCGGTAGGGGCAGAGGGAGAGGGAGAGGGAGAAGCAGACTCCCTGCTGAGCAGGGAGCCTGACATGGGGCTTGATCCCAGGACTCCGGGATCATGACCTGAGGCGAAGGCAGACACTTCATGTACTGAGCCACCCAGGTGCCCCTTAAGTATATTTAAAGTATACAATTCAGTGACATTTAATACACTCACAGAGTGTGCAGCCATCTAGGTCCAGATTATTTTCATCATCCTAAAGTGAAACCCGGTACCCATTAATCAGTCCTTCCCTATTACTTCTTACGACTCCCTCCACCACCAGCCCTACCTCCTCCTCAGCCCTTGTCAACAAACAATCCATTGTCTGTCTTTCTGGATTTTCCTATAAAATATTTCATACAAATGGAATCACAATATGTGGCCTTTCAGGGTTGGCTTCTTTCATTTAGCATAATGTTTCAGTGTTGATCCATGTGGTAGCATGTATAATTGCTTTATTCCTTTTTCCACTGTATGAACATACCACCTTTTGTTATCAGCAGTTGATAGATATGTGGGGGTGTTTTGGAATAGTGTTTGTATGAACAGTCATGTATAAATTTTTCTTTGAATGTCTACTTTCAATTGTTTGGGATATATACCTAAGAGTGGAATTATGGAATCATATGGGAATTCTTTTATTTTTTTATTCTTATGTTAATCCCCTTATATTACATCATTAGTTTTAGATGAAGTGTTCCATGATTCATTGTTTGTGCATAACACCCAGTGCTCCATGCAGAACGTGCCCTCCTCAATACCCACCACCAGGCTAACCCATCCTCCCACCCCCTCTAGAACCCTCAGTTTGTTTTTCAGAGTCCATCGTCTCTCATGGTTCGTCTACCCCTCCCGATTTCCCCCGCTTCATTCTTCCCCTCCTGCTATCTTCTTCTTCTT
>NW_028031070.1:0-573 GCF_054177405.1 Leptonychotes weddellii
TCATGGCCAAATCCAGCCCACTGCCCGTTTTTACACCACCCACGAGCTAATAATGGCCTTTCTATTTTTAAATGGTTGAGAAAAGAGGAGTAATATTTCATGACATGAAAATTACACGAAACTCAAAATTCAGTGTCCATAACTTTTACTGGTGCATGGCCACACGCGTTCATTGCTTCTGTGTTCACAGGCAGGACTGAGTTACTGCAACACAAACCCTATGGCCCACACAGCTGAAAATACTTACTGTCGGGGCCCTTTACAGGAAGCTGGCCAACCCCTAGTTTATGCTAATCTTATTTACATGTTAACGACCAGGGAGAGTGTTCAAGAAAAGCAGATCTATTCAGCTGTAAACTTCACAAACCTCCCACATTTGCCTGCTAGGCTAACATGTAATTTTATAAATCACATTTTTTGTAGGCCTGTCCAGGTCGTAAGCAAAGAAAGATGGGGACTGTAAGAAAAGGCAAAATCTCACAATTCCTTAGAGCAAGTTGACCAAGGATCTACATTAAAACAAAATCTGCTGTGCATTTGGATGTAGCAATTTCTATAAAATAATGTCCCTGA
>NW_028031071.1:0-573 GCF_054177405.1 Leptonychotes weddellii
ATGCACAAACAATGAATCATGGAACACTTCATCTAGAACTAATGATGTAATGTATGGGGATTAACATAAGAATAAAAAAAAATAAATAAAAATAAAAACACTGTACTTCAGATACACTATTCAATTTGCAAAAATATAAGAATCATCACAATTTCATGGCAATAATTCTGATTAGCTCTTAATTCAGATCCTTCACGTGGAGGTTAATGAACTTCTTGAAGCCTCATTTTCATTATAAAATACAAGAAAAATGATGCTCAGCAGAATTCTTTTTTTTTATTATTTTAAAAAGATTTTATTTATTTGACAGAGAGAGAGACAGCGGGAGCAGGAACACAGGCAGGGGGAGTGGGAGAGGGAGAAGCAGGCTTCCTGCTGAGCAGGGAGCCCAATGCGGGACTCGATCCCACGACTGAGCCTCCCAGGGCCCCGCTCAGCAGAATTCTTATAAAGACCAAACAAGCCGTTTACTTAAAATACTCTGTAAATTTAAAAAGTACAATGTCATACACTTGAGGGTATTATTATACATATAATCTATCTTTGTCTATACCTCTTCGGATATACAGGGAG
>NW_028031072.1:0-573 GCF_054177405.1 Leptonychotes weddellii
GAAGAAGAGCTGGAAGGTGGGCAGACCGAAGACTGAGGAGCCAGCAAAGTGGAAGCTGGGGTGGTGCTTGATGGGTCTGATCCACAACCATCTCTGGGGGAGCAGCAAGTAAGAGGAAGGTGGTTCAGGGAGAGACTGAGAAGATGGCAGAGTAGAAAGACCCTAAGCTAGCCTCGTCCCACAGATACAACTAGAAAATACTCATATCCGTGTAAATAATCCATAGAACGACCCAAAGACTCGCAGAACGAACTCCACAGCTAAAGGGAGAGAACAGACCACATCAAAGAGGGTAGGAAGGGCAAAGACACAGTCAGGAGCTAAAAGGGCCTGGCTGTCTGCAGTCTGGAGGGAGCCCACAGTGGGGAAGGGGGTGGCGGGGAGAAGGGCAAGAAACAGACTCTCATGCCGGTGAGCCCACATGAAGAAGATAAATCCCTGTATCATTTGGCTTTGAAAGTGAGAGGGCAGAATTTCATGAGTTCTTACAACCAGGAGGACTTAAAAGCCTGGAATTTTAGGGGTGCCTGGGTGGTGCAGTCGTTTGGGCATGTGACTCTTGGTTCCAGCTTG
>NW_028031073.1:0-573 GCF_054177405.1 Leptonychotes weddellii
GAGCCACCCAGGTGCCCCCAGAGATAATTTTTTTCAAAACACAATCTATTTGCTCTATTTCTTTCAATCTCTCTGGGTGCATACACACACACACACACATTCAGATATTCTTTTTCTGAAACATTTGCAGACATCATGATACTTCAGTATGTATTTCCTATGAGTAACAACATTCCCCTACGTGCCCACAAAACCACCACCCTACCTAAGAAAACCAGTAATAATTCCACAGTATCTAATGAGCTGTCCTACCAGCAATGCCAAGAATCGTTTTCGCTGTTTGTTTTTAAACAAGAATCCAATCAAGGTCACCATCGCATGTGCTTATTTTGTCTCTTGGGAGTCTGTACACTTTCTAGCCCAACCTCATCATTTGGAGCATGACAAAAGTTCTGTCGGGACAAGGTGACTTTGGCTCAAGGCCATTGCTCTGAGCACCTGCTCCATTTTACCTAGGCAAGATTTTATGGTTAAGATAGCTTTAAGTTTTAAAATAACTTAAAAATGATCAGTATCACAAAAGTAGGGATCCGAAGGGGTACGTGCACCCCGATGTTTATAGCAGCAATGTCC
>NW_028031074.1:0-573 GCF_054177405.1 Leptonychotes weddellii
TTAAGGAGGGCACGTACTGCATGGAGCACTGGGTGTTATACGAAAACAATGGATCGTGATCACCACATCAAAAACCAGTGATGTATTGTATGGTGACTAACATAACATAATAAAATTAAAAAAAAAAAACAACTATAATTTCCTTCATGTTTAGAATGTTCTGCAAAGCAAATTAAACATTTGAGATGGTGGAGATGGACTGATTCCTCAAGCCAGTAACAGCAGTTAATAAGATCAGTTTACCAAACAAACTTTCCAGACTGATCTCCCTCCATTTCCTAAAAAAAAAACAAACAAAAAAGCACCGGGTGCTTAGAGCAGGCTCACACTCTATAATTACCTAGGCCAAGAAATGTCCTTCCTCTCTACTCCTATCCTCAAATTAAATTTGAACTAGTTTCAGTTTGAACCTTCAAACTAGTTTTGTTGGTCTTTCTTTGTAAAACAATACTTTTGTTTCAGTGTTCACTAAACAATGGATATCATAGGAGTGGTTCCTCGGTCATTTGCTCATTTACAAAAGGTTTCATGTGTCCTGTGCAGATTATCTTGGTCAGTTTCTTCTTTTTTTAA
>NW_028031075.1:0-573 GCF_054177405.1 Leptonychotes weddellii
AGGCTCCAGCAAATCCCATCATATATGCAGCAACACTTAGCAAGGAACAGACCTGATGGGACATGGTGACCCTATACAGCAATGGATTACAGATGGCCACATAGCGGTCATAGGCCATTGAGGTCAACATGTAGCATTCCGAGATGACAAAAAAGAGAAAGAAAAACAGCTGAGTCATGCACCCGACATAGGAGATGATATTCTCCCTTGATACAAAGTTCATCAGCATCTTGGGGGTGAAAACAGAAGAGTAACAGAGATCAATGAAGGATAGGTTGAAGAGGAAGTAGTACATGGGGGTGTGGATGTGCGAGTTGAGACCAATGAGAATGATCAAACCAAGGTTGCCCACCATGGTGACAATGTAGATCATCAGAAACAGGAAAAAGAGGGGTTGCTGGACCTCTGGGCGGTCTGTTAATCCAGCAAGAAGAAATTCAGTCACTAAGGAGTCATTTCTAACCAATATTCTCCTCTTTGGAAATCTGTGAGAACAGAAGAAAACGCCATTAATAGAAACCCCAGCTGTCTCCTTACACACTCTTATTTATGAGAAGAAGACTCAGACCAGCA
>NW_028031076.1:0-573 GCF_054177405.1 Leptonychotes weddellii
GAGGGAGAAGCAGACTCCCCGCCGAGCAGGGAGCCGGATGCGGGACTCGATCCCGGGACTCCAGGATCATGACCTGAGCCGAAGGAAGTCGCTTAACCAACTGAGCCACGCAGGCGCCCAACAGTGAAGTTTTTAACTGGCTCATCTTGCTAATCCACTAACCAGTTATCTGGCCGTGAGACTAATTTCAATTATGGGATTTAAAAATTTTTGATCTTCATGAGATGTTTACTTACTATAAAATGTTCTTGCCAAAGAGTGAACCTTAGTTTTTCTGTGGGGACAAAAATCTGTCATGACCTCTGCTCATTAAATAGGCCAATCCCGGACAGGCTGCTGCTGCCCCCCCGCAGCTAGGACCTTGACTCCTGGGGTCATTCTGTGCCCCACCACCCTCAGCCTCGTTTGTTCTGTGGCAGCTGTGTTAGCCACAGCCTCGGGAATGCTTGTTGGTGGTCATTTATAGCTACAGATAATCTGAGTGAGGTGGGATCAACTAGAAGACATCTAACATAGCAATTGACCCCAATTGAGCAGTGTTTTAAAATTTAAGACTTCAGATTATATGCAGCA
>NW_028031077.1:0-573 GCF_054177405.1 Leptonychotes weddellii
TCCTTAGAGCTGGACAGCTTGTATGTGCTATTTCATTCATGTTTGTCTTTTCAGATAAAAATTACTCCAGAAATTCTTGTGTTTTAATGTGGTTGCTAACTTGAAATATCACCAACATGCAAAGACATTCTTCAGGAGACATCATATGCTATTTTGTACAGTATTGTCAAACCTGAAAGTTTCAGAAACACTTTATTTCAAGTGCAATGATGTACTATAGAATATTATTTCAAATAAGTAACATATTAGTATTTAGCTTATGGGGTCTACTCAATTAATTCAATATATCTGATTCTTCATTCAATCATTTTATCCACTTGTTGATACTATTTGAAAATTATAAATGGCTTACTTGATCACTGAGCAAACAAGAGATATGCATATATCATAATTGCATGAAGCTTTGGCTCCATATAGGATCCTATGTGCTTTCTCATTCATATGAAGAGGCTGTCTGGAAATGATAAATGGTGCTTGAAGTCAGAAGGGCAGGATTAGTAGCTATGTGCTGTTGGGTAAAGCGCGTCACCTCCGTTTCTTCAGGATAAAGAGCAGAGCTTGGACAAAATGACC
>NW_028031078.1:0-573 GCF_054177405.1 Leptonychotes weddellii
AAAAAAAAATAAAAAAATAAAATCCAGGATTTCTCACTCCTGAGCCTAGGCCCATAGCTACTGAACTTGATGTCATGGCATTTACTCCAAGCTGCAAGGATATGGGTGGGAGGAGAAGATGGGTCTCAGAGAGCGGACTTCATCTGCCTGCCAGGGTCAGTGATGCCGTCTTCACAGATCCTCCAGCATCCCCTTAACCCTTTTGTGAACAACCCTCGGGGTTTACTAGGATCGGATGGGATTTTCTGAAATCACAAATGAAGCCTCGTATCTCAGCATAGCACAAGTAACGTTTGCACACAAAGTCTGATGGGGACCGGGGGGCTCCCCTCTGTCTTATACCGGTGCCGTGTAGCATGTGTGGCCCCTGGTCACTGTGGCAGGAAAAGAGATCTGGAAGGGCTGGGCCTGGCAGCCTACCTCTCAGGGGGCCTGGGGAGGGGAGGAGAACACAGAGCATTTTGTCTCAGCAGCTGTGCCAGGTCCTGGGCATCCTCGTGTCCTGGAAGTCTCAAACTTTTATGTTTTATATCCTCTGGTCTCTATATCTAAAACCAAACCAAACCAAACCAA
>NW_028031079.1:0-573 GCF_054177405.1 Leptonychotes weddellii
GTTCCTTCTTACTTGTCCCGCATCCCCAGTTCTTGTCACGATGGTCACTCAGCACCATCCAGCTCAGTGGGTTCCAGGCTGGATCTGTGTGATTGTGAGATGCTCCTTGCCAATGTCTCCGTGAGAAGTCAATCTTAGAAAACTTAGGCTTTATTTGGAAGACTTGTGTGCAGGATCTCGGAGACCACCTGCACTTCCTGCTGTCCTGGAAGTATCTAGAGGCCAGTGGCAAAAATACGGGGCCGCCCGCGTGGCTCCCCCTGCAGGCCTTACAGTTTACAGGAGAGGAGCCTGAGCACGACTTGGGGTGTGACGGTTTGTGCAAGTGTGGCCCTGGGACCGGGGGGGGGGGCAGCACTGGGGACACTGTCCTCCCTCAGGCCCCTCCGGCATCTAAGAATCCAGCGGTTTAACCCCGCTCCACTGGAGAAAGCGGCGGCCTGACCGACACCATAGCTGTGTGATGTCCCAGAGAACAGCCTCGTTTGGGTGAACACATATTGTTGTAAGGGGGGCTAGCTGTCCGGTCCCTGCTCTGGGGTGATGAGGGCGGGGGGCTCGCGGTCCGGTCCC
>NW_028031080.1:0-10344 GCF_054177405.1 Leptonychotes weddellii
TAAGAATAAAAAAAAAAAAGAAATCCTTTTGATACAGAAAAAAATAAATAAAATTTCAAATAAATAGATTAAAACTCTAGAATATCACAAGATTTAATTCTGTATTTTATAAGATCATAAAATATTCAAAATTTTCTATTTTAAAATGTTATCAGTAATATTTGTAAAGAACAAAAGTGTTTTATAATGTGGATAAATATGTTTAAAATATCATTCATGGGGCGCCTGGGTAGCTTAGTCGTTCAAGCGTCTGACTCTTTATTTCCCCTCAGGTCATGATTTCAAGGTCATGGGATCGAGCTCTGCATTGAGCTCCCCACTCAGAGGGGAGTCTGCTCGAGATTCTCTCTTTCTCCCTCTGTCCTTCCCTCCCCACCCACCTCATGCAAGCTCTCTCTCTTTAAAATAAATAAATGTCTTCTAAAAAATAAAATAAAATATCATTCATTTAATAATTAACTGTTTAATGTGTAAGTTTTAAAAGTTAAGTGATATTAATATATTACTATTAAAAATGACTACAGACCTATAAGAGGATGATTTGTAAGTAAAATAAGATATGGAATTAGCAATAAAAATGCTTAAGATCCACCGCTTTAGTGGATTATAAACATCTTCAGGACAATTATCATGGCTTGTTCCCTGTAAGGTCCTCCAAAGGTTAACCCAGTTTTTAGTACATAGTAGGTTCAAAATAAAGAATAATTATAAGAAGGAATGACTGACTTAAATGAAGGAATGAAGGAAGGAAGAAAGGAGGGAGGGAAGGAGGGGGGAGGGAAGGAAGGAAGGAAGGAAAGAAGGAAGGAAGGAAGGAATCATCACATTACAGATGAGGAAAATCATTTTCTCAGATAAGAACTAAAATCCAGGATTTCTGAGTTCCTTAGTGCTACATCTTCAAGAACCTATATCTTCTCAATTATTTGGGGGTTTTTTTGTCATTGATATCAAGATAGTTAAAAAATTATGGTTGATTGGGCAGAGAAGGAAATATTAAGGAGAAGGATAATTCAAAAACAAATAGGTATAGGAATTGATTTCTGCTAATTCTTCATATGAAGGGTCTGTCAAGATGGCCAACAGACATATGAAGAATAGTCAACATCACTCATTAGAGAGGAAATGCAAATCAAAACCGCAATGATATATCACTTCACACCTGTCAGAATAGCCAAAAACAGAAACACAAGAAACAACAAGAGTTGGTGAGGATGTGGAGAAAAAAGGAACCCTTGTTCACTGTTAGTGGTAATGTAAAGTGTTGCAGCCATGGTGGAAAACAGTATTTTAAAAATAGAACTACCCTAGTAATCCAGTATTTGCACTACTGGGTATTTACCCAAAGAATACAAAAACACTATTCAAAAGGATATATGCACCCTTATGTTTATTGCAGCATTATTTACAATAGCCAAATTATGGAAGCAGCCCAAGTGTCTATCAATAGATGAATGAGGGGCGCCTGGGTGGCTCAGTCGGTTAAGCGGCTGCCTTCGGCTCAGGTCATGATCCCAGAGTCCTGGGATCGAGCCCCACGTCGGGCTCCCCACTCAGTGGAGAGCCTACTTCTCCCTCTCCCTCTGCCTGCCTCTCTGCCTACTTGTGCTCGCTCTCTCTGTCAAATAAATAAAATCTTTAAAAAAAAATAGATGAATGAATAAATAAGATGTGGTGTGTGTGTATATATATATATACATACTATATATATATATATATACACACACACTAAATGTACAAAATATACACAACGAAATATTAACCAACCATAAAAAGAACAAAATCTTGCCATTTGCAATGAAATGGATGGAGCTAGAGAGTAGAGTATAATGTTAAGCAAAATAGTAGAGGAAGACAAATACCATATGATTTCACTCATATATGGAATCTAAGAAACAAAACAAATGAACAAAAGGAAAAAAGAAACAAAAAAAGAAAGACAAACCAAAAAAAGCAGACTCTTAACTATGGAGAGCAAACGGATGGTTACCAGAGGGGAATACGTGAGACAGGTGATGGGAAGAAAGAGCAACTTACCCTGATGAGCGCTGAGCAATGTATGGAGGTGTTGAACTACTATATTGCACACCTGAAACTAATATAACACTGTATGTTAACTATGCTGGAATAAAAATAAAAACTTAAAATTTAAGAAGAGTCTGTCAAAAATGTAGTTAAAACTTTACAGATGATGAAGAGAAAAAGGTGCTTGTGTGCTCTCTCAGTGCATAATGGATGGACTCTGAAGAAATGGTCTGGATGGACCCCAGAAGGCTGTAGATAAAATATCCTAACGTTATGTTGACAGTAAGAATAGAAATAATGTGCTATTATCTGAGTTTTAGCAAAAATTCATCAACCATATCAGGAGCTTCCTATGAAGGTGGAGATAAAGTAGTAATATTTTATAGATCACGTAAATCATAATAAAACAAGTTTATGCATAAGTTAAATTTGTTTTAGATCATGTTGTTTCAGAAGTCTGATTATCACATTTCTAATACTCAGTTATGTTACTTTGCATATAAAATTTTTGATCATTAAAATGTGATTGCAAAATTAAATCTGTAGTTTATCTTAAATTGTACATTTACAGAAATCACGAAGCCTCTAAAGTTTTCCTCATTTTCATAGGTAAGAGTATCAATCCTGTAACCTTGCAAAATACACAGTTTTTTGTGTTTTTCTGTTAGTATTGTCTCAAAAAATATTAGAAAAAAGAATAAATACGTGTTAATGCATAAAATAAATACTCAAGAGTATCTCAGAGTATTTCAGTTAACTCATACAATGTTTCTAAGAGCAGTATACTCTAGGCTTGATGTAAAATTGCCTACTATTAACACTGATTCTCTGATGCAGCCTTCTTTCTTTATAACTGAATTCACACCTAAGTGGTAAAAGAATAATGTTCTTTCCCATTTCTTTTTTTTTTTTAAAGATTTTATTTATTTGAGAGAGAGAGAATGAGAGAGAGCAAGCACATGAGAGGGGGGAGGGTCAGAGGGAGAAGCAGACTCCCTGCTGAGCAGGGAGCCCGATGTGGGACTCGATCCCGGGACTCCAGGATCATGACCTGAGCCGAAGGCAGTCGCTTAACCAACTGAGCCACCCAGGCGCCCTGTTCTTTCCCATTTCTAACTCTTTTAAATAGATTGAAGATATGCATGACCTTAAGCAAATATAAACCTCTGGGTCATTTTATAAGAAAAAAGGTAATACACCGTAGACACACAAGTTTGTTTTGTTACATTAATCCTATAGGAAACAATTTGTCTGAGAACACAGAGTTCACTAGCACACAATGATTTTATTTTTCTTCAGGGGTTCCAGTCAATGCCTAAAAAAGAAGCAATTTACTAAGTTGTGCCTTGGGGCATTGTAATTCACCACACATGGGTGAACAATTTGCTTTGGGAAGGTAGTTATTCATGGCAAGATCAAATCTATCCAGTTCTATTTTGCAGCGACAACAGTAACTTGTATAATAACGATGACAATGTAGAGTGCACCTTTCTTTTGTAGTAGTTCTTCAGCCTCTTAAAATTCTAGTCCACTTTTTAGCAACTTCCTAATTGATTTTCTCTGTGTAATAGTATAACCTTAACAACGTGACATAAGTTAAAAAAAAAAATCACTGGGGCATTTGGTGTATGTGTGTGTGATTTCTACCTCTTCAACAAAGCTTTCTCTTTGACTCCGCAAGACTATACTGATCTCCATTTGTACTAAGTCAAAAGCCACTAATAGTGCCTATCATCCAAGATACATTTAATGAAGTACTAATTTATGTTATTTTTGTTATTTGACCAAGGATCTTTTTATACATTATTTCACTTACTCATCTCAAGAACGTTAAAAGGGGGCTATCAGTCCTTTTCTCATATTATGAAATTAATGTTAATGAAGATTGATATTATCAAGGTCATATTGTTAGAAATGGCATAGCCTGGGTTTAAAACTCTTCTGCCCATCTTAGATGTAAATTTTTATTGACATTTATCGTGTCAGCCAAAATTGAACTAATGTATGTTAATGCACTAGATTTGACCCATACTAGGTATTTATCAGCAATTTAATTTTAAAGGACTTAGACCTCAGTTTTGAAGCTCTGGAGCCATTCAGATACATTTTATCAAAACCGATGGACATCGGGGAGGGTATGTGCTATGGTGAGCGCTGTGAATTGTGTAAGACTGATGAATCACAGACCTGTACCCCTGAAACAAATAATACATTATATGTTAATAAAAAAATAAACATTAAAAAAAACAAAAACAAAAAAAAACCCTGAAGGGCTTTAGAAAGTTTGAATTATTTCAAATATTTAAAATATTTTTTTTGCTTGTAATTGAAGATTCCTGTTTGGATGCTCCCCTGCCCCCTGCCACAAGACCATTGTATACTTACGTTCTAATGTGCCATTGTGACTGTGAATTATCAGATATAATTTCACTCTTGACTGTATCATTGCTTTGAAGCCTCTCTACTATATAGGATGAGAAGACAAGTCATGTTTAATGTTACTAATACTGCCTTATTTATTTATTTTGAGTATAGTTGACTCAGAACATTATATTAATTTCAGGTATGCAGCATAGTGATTCAACAACTTTACACATTTCGCCTTGTCTTCTGAAAACTGATTATTACATGGAGAAGATGAAGTGTACTAGTAGCCACTATCCATTTTTCCCCATTTTTAATTTCATATGATGAGTTGAGTTCTGTTTGATGAATGGCTCCCTTTACCTTCAGGACCAAATCCAAACCCCTTAGCTTGGCATACCAGACTCTTTATAATCTGCCTTGTGATTAGTTCTCCAGTTTCATCATTTGGCAGTTTCCCCTCACACCTGTGCCCCAGGCACACTGAACAATTTGTTGTTCTTTGGCAATGCTGTGTTTCCTCATGCCTGGGTGCTTTTGCATGTTCTGCCTAGTGAGTGCTTCTGCTCATTTCTCTGCTTGGCTAAATCCTACTCATCTCTCAAAACTCAGTTCAAATATTGACTAGGAATATTTCCCACTTGACCCTAGCCTTTGTAAGAGAGAGAGAGAGCTTGATAAACATACATGCACATTCCAATTTCTGCAAGACTTTTAAACTACTTGAAAGCCAATCTCACCTAACTTGTGTAGTCCTTATAAAAATACAAAAAAAATTTGCTTATGTTAAATTTAGTAAGGCTTAACATTAAAACTGAATGCTGTAAACACTAAAGGCCAGCAAGGAATTTAGAATTTTGACCCATCTTTTCATTTATCTTCTTATTTATCTGTTCATAGGTGGCATAAAGTGAGAATGGATCAAACATTCAGATCTGCTATAAGACATACTTCCTGTTTCTTCCTGTATTCCATCTCAAGAGTTTCATATATTTTTGCATGCATCAAAGTTTACACAAAACAACGTATATAAAGTATTTTGTGAATGGTTCAAGAGATTTTTAATGTTGTTTTTGACTTAATATTATTGACATGTAAGTATTTAGACTGTACCCTTTCATTAAAATGTAAGTCAATTATTTTATATATCCACATACTCCCTTAACATCCTCTGCTTTCTAAAAGTGTCTTGGAACATTTACCACATTGAATTAAATAGTATATATCTTTGTTTCTAGTCAGCTGAAATATTTTTAAAAACAGGGGATATATTTTATTTTGCATAGTAATAGTTCCATTTTGGAGGCTCAGTGACTTTGGGATAATTGAATAAGTTAATGTATACATATCTTAATAGGTATATTTTCCGAGATCACAAGCAGGCTTTAGCATGACTTTGTTATTGAAAAGTAGAAAAATTGCTTACACTCAATGATATTTTCATCGTTTCTATCAGTCCCTGTTCTATTGCTTTAAGTTCATCAAAAGAGATATTTAATAAGGACTGTAGGAACAAAAATTCACATAAACTTGACAAAGAGACAATTTACTCAGGATTAAAATATATAAGTAAGCATAAATGTTGGCAGTGAAAAATGATTATCCGTTTAAGAGTGCTTTGAGAAATGCAGTAGATCCAAATAAGCTTTTAATATTCCAATGATGAGAACTATGTGTGTGTGCATTGTGGAGTGACACTATTGTTTCATGTTGTCAGGTAGCACAAGATGCTTGGAGAGGTAAATAATTATCCATTTTGATATAAGATATTTTCCGTTACTTTGAATCAAAGATGAATATATAAGATACGAATTCAATTCATCTTTTCACTGGCAAGGAAGGATGCTCTTTGTCTTTATCAACTGGATTAAATCTTAATATAGCCACTAGAGACCAGCCAGTTTGGTATGAATTATTTTGAAGTTATAGACACCTACAAGACTTTGAAGTTCTTTTGCCAGAGGACATTAGAACAGAGATTTTACTTTTTTATTTTTAAAATTACATTATGACTTCTGTGATCATCGAATTGATGTTTTTCTACAGTTTATATAAATCTACTTGGATAGAATAAGGCCATGAAATAATGCTGTTTTGAGCTGTAAGGAGCAAGAGACTTTTCAAGATGATATGATGCTTGATGTATAAATGCTACTGAAGAGAAAGTCCTGCAGAAGTTCAGTTATTCCATATGTTATATTGCTCAGCAAAAGTTCAGTTTAACACATAATTTATGGGTTTTCACATATGATCTAAACATCAAAATATGTTAAAAATTAAACTCAATCTTTCTTGCTAAATTTTCTGCTCTTCCTTATTAACTTCTCAAGGACAAAATTATCCCCTCTTTCTTGGGTCAGTCCTTAAATAGTAGAAGTTGCTTTTTTCAAAGTATTTAGGTTATAAAATAACATATTATGTTTATATTTGAAACTTTTATTTATACAAGAAATCAAAATTTAAAATACACAATTTTTTAAAAGATTTTATTTTTAAGTAATCTCTACACCCAACGTGGGGCTCGAATGCACAATCCCAAGATCAAGGGTCTCATGCTCTCTTGACTGAGCAGCCAGGCACTCCTAAAATATAAATTATAAGAACTTATGTCAATATGTGTCTGCCTCATTTATTCATATACTTGGGATAAATTTCTTAGGTGGAGTTTCAAGAAATATTCTTGTGAAAAAATATATGGTAAAGGATATTTGCTAGTAGTCCAAATTTTAGTGACCTATGATATTTACATTTATGTGATCCTCAAACAAGAATGCCACTTCCCTATCTTATTTTCCTAGTCATAAAATAGATGGGTTGCAATAGGTGATACTTCATATCTCTTTTATATTAAAATTAAATTTTCCTAAGTTTCTGGCAAGTCAAAATAAACCCAGTCCCGGGATTTTTACCACCATTCTTCATTCTTCACTCTTTACTATAGCATCATTGGTAATGTTAGAGTAGTTTAACAAGACAAAAGATTAACATGGGATATTAACACATCTTCTCTTTCTCAGCCTTATTACACTTACTTTATAAGTTAGAAAATAATTAAATAAAATATTCCTCCTTTAGGGTTGAGTTAAAATGTACAAAGGAAATAATCTTTAAAGCTAGATATGTTCACACATATATAAAGTATTGACTAGTCAGTAAATGGAAAATGCTTTTACGTGTACCTAAGTTTCACCTATATTATTCAGTCAATTCATCAATTTATTTTTTAGCAAATATAAACTGAATATCTCACATTTTAAGGGCCTTTAATGGGGATTTTTGCAAGACTGTATAAAGTTATCGTAGCATAAATTACAACAAACCAAACAGAATTACACCAAAACAAAAAAATCTTTAATGAAACCAAAACATTTTCAAGGTCTGTTTGGAGCAGTATAGTGAGTTCGATTTTGTACATACTGAGATTTAGATTAAAAAATATATAGGGACGCCTGGGTGGCTCTGTTGGTTAAGTGTCTGCCTTCCCCTCAGGTCATGATCCCAGGGTCCTGGGATCGAGCCCCACATAGGCTCCTTGCTCAGCGGGGAACCTGCTTCTCCCCCTGCCTGCCACTCCTCCTGCTTGCTCTCTCTCTCTTTTTCTCTGACAATTAAAATCTTAAAAAAATATATATATAATATTAAAGTGACAAGTAAAATAATAATTGAAGTAAATGATTTTGAAAGGGATGAATATATACATATTATAGTATTAGGTTGATGTTAGATGAACAAAGGAATAGTTAAGTGAATGCGAGATGAGAATATCATGGTGAGGGATTCAATAAAGTCAACAACTAGGAAGAGAAGTGGGCATGTTTTCATAAAAATAATTTCCTATCACTTAAATTATTTGCCATACAGAAGATGAACTTGTACTGTGGTTAGTAGATACACTTCTTTAATTTATTAACTTCTAAACTATATTTATCTTGGCAACAGTAGAGAAAAAAATATTTGCGTGCCAAGATCAAGACTGCCTTTTTGGTCTCAGCCAAGGGTATGCGTATGATAACAGCTGGGTATCAATGTTGGGGAAGCACAAAGAAAATATAAAATATTTAAAAATTTTTTCAATCTTCAAGATATCCTTTGAAAGTGTATGTGGAAACAGTTGAAAGTCTGTTCACTTATGAAACAAAATAACTAGAACTTATAGAATAAAAAGATTTTAATTTCCATTACTTATGTCAACTTCCTTTATTAATTTTATATGATCTAAGAAATCCATGGTTATATGTGATATAACTATGTAGTATTTTTGGAAGCCATTTGATTTTATTTTAACTTATTAGAAAATGATTCTCTCTACAAATGTAAAATAAAAACAGATTCTCTCATCAATTCAGGGGAATTAATATGCCATAGTAATAGGTATTATTTGTCAAGTAGAATAATAGGCTATTTTGCTGAAATTTATATACTGATTCCAATTTATATCTATTTTGTTTAGCTTTCTCAGTTTTCAGATGATCAATCTGTATTAATAGATGTTTATAATTATTCTAAATGTTTAGTAATGGGAGGGAAAATTTGACATCTGTATGTTTTAGTCTAAAATAATGAGTAGCTTTTAAACTTTAAATAGATATAAAGAAAAATGGAAACTTTTTTTTCCTACAGTACATCTTGCCCTACCTTAAAAAAAAATGTAAAAGTAAAAACCTAAATACATTGATTTCCTATTTTCATCTAAAAACAGAAATTCCTTTCAGTTTTGAAATGAACAAATACTTCTTAATAAATATAGAACATCCTTTTGTACTGCAGCTTTAGGTTTATTCTAATATTTTAAATGTGATTTAAGAGAAAATGACATTAAATTGCACAAAGGACATAGATTCAAACATACAGATTGGAATATACTCTTGAAAATAGAACCATACAACAAAATTGTGCTCTTTATCTCTGGAATTAGGGCACCTGGGTGGCTCAGTTGGTTAAGCGACTGCCTTCGGCTCAGGTCATGATCCTGGAGTCCCGGGATCGAGTTCCGCATCAGGCTACCTGCTCGGTGGGGAGTCTGCTTCTCCCTCTGACCCTCCCCCCTCTCATGCTCTATCTCATTTTCTCTCTCTCAAATAAATAAATAAAATCTTTAAAAAAAAATGATTCATATCTCCGGAATTATAACAAGGTTACTTTGTATTTGCAGGAGGGGAGAGCAGAGGCAATAACTTGGTAAAAACAAATGGGGGAAAACTTTCTAAAATAGATGAATGTGTAGACCAACTCAAGGTCGGTTGTAAGCATGATGAGAGAGATAGTTTGCCATCATTTTTTTTTCACTGAAAATAGGTCTACATTTATACAGATGGCTTTTTCTTTTAAGGAGAGTTTAGTTGTCATTCACATTACATTTGATACACTTTGGAATGAATCAAATATGATTTTCCTCCATATGTCTAGCAAATCAAGCCCATTTATAAACACTGGCCACACGCATTTCAATTTGCGGCCACCAAGTGTAATTCCTCAGAGATAAATAAATCTTTGATAAGTGCATCAGATGACAGTAATGATACACTTTAGTTATAATTTCTCTGGAAAATAGTATGATATCCCCTGTCATGTTGGTTCTTATGAGCTAGAAAAAAAATTGCCAGCAGTTTGAAGTATTTTTATTTTATTCACTGGCATTAGTTAAGATATAATGTTTCCTGTAGTTGAGCCCCACATGAATGCCAATAAATATTTGTATTTCTTAATAGCATTTGGAAATAAGGGAAGAAAAAAAATACATGTGATTTTTATCTTTAGAAAATACTTAAAGCGGGGCGCCTGGGTGGCTCAGTCGGTTGAGCGACTGCCTTCGGCTCAGGTCATGATCCCAGGGTCCTGGGATCGAGTCCCACATCGGGCTCCCTGCTCTGCGGGGAGCCTGCTTCTCCCTCTCCCACTCCCCCTGCTTGTGTTCCCTCTCTCGCTGTGTCTCTCTCTGTCAAATAAATAAATAAA
>NW_028031081.1:0-573 GCF_054177405.1 Leptonychotes weddellii
GCAGAAGAATGAAACTGGACCACTTCCTTACACCACACACACAAATAGACTCAAAATGGTTGAAAGACCTAAATGTGTGACAGGAGTCCATTAAAATCCTAAAGAAGAACACAGGCAGCAACCTCTTCGACCTCATCCGCAGCAACTTCTTCCTCGAAACATCACCAAAGGCAAGGGAAGCAAGGGCAAAAATGAACTATTGGGACTTCATCAAGATAAAAAGTTTTTGCACAGCAAAAGAAACAGTCAACAAAACCAGAAGACAAAGCATTCTTGGTGGCAGAGAATGGGGGCTGCCACAGGAAAGTAACTGTACTTCCAATGGGAACAGGCAGACCAAAGTTCATGAATCCCAGGGACTGAGGGTGATATACGCAGAAGGAAAATTAGTATGGGGGCAATGACACTTGGGTAAGTGTACCCAAGAAGATATTCTTGTATAGCCAGAAGATTACAATAGTAAGAGTCTCCTGCAGGAAAAAGCTAAAGATAATCATAGTAGCCAGGCAACAGAAAAGTATCAGTCATATCATGGAAGTTATAGTCCAAGGACACCAACAAGTTGCCTTCAAG
>NW_028031082.1:0-573 GCF_054177405.1 Leptonychotes weddellii
GGTATTACACGGTTCCCACGGCAGGACCCGGACCCTATCTGTATACAGTAATAGTCACGGACCGGATCCACCCCCTCCTCAACTGATACCCCTGGTGTTGGCAATTGAAAACTATCAAAAGTAAAAACCAAGACGCTGCAGCCTGAGGTTATTAGATAGATGTCCTGGGATGATATTTGAGGCTCTAGAATGGCTGGTGAGATCTCATTAGGAGGTGGAAACATTTCTCATCTTCTGTCCCTTCTTCAGTGCTCTCCTAGATCTTTCCAGCAAATTCCTCTTCCTTTGGGTCCCCTAAAAGGGCTGTGTGCATCAATAGCATTTTAGTAATGGTCTACCTGTCTGCCCCCTTGAGACAATGAGCACATCTAGGGCAGCCAATGAACTCTCCTTTCAGAATATTTTATTAGGCTATAGTCGTTATTATATGATAGGATAGGATATATGATATTATTCCCTGGTGCCTGGTACAGTGCTTTGCACAAAAGTCAGTGATCTTTCGATAGCATGAAATGGTTGTGGGTCATCCTAACTAGCAACCGGCAGCTAGAATCACTAGTCCCCCAGTTTTGC
>NW_028031083.1:0-573 GCF_054177405.1 Leptonychotes weddellii
GGGACTCATACCAAGAGTCATTTAGTAGGTCTCATGACTTCTCTGGGTCAGGAATTTGGGATCCATTTGGCTGGCTGGTTCGGGAGCTGCACTCATCTGAAGGTTTGACTGGGGCTGCCGGCTCTGCTTCCAAGGTGGCTCATTCATGGGATGGGCAAGTCGGCCCCAGCTGGAGGGGGGACTTCAGTTCCTTGCCATGTGGGCCTTTCCATGGGCTGCTTGAGTGACTCCACGGCCTGGCAGCTGGATTCCCCAGCGTGATCGAACCCTAGACCAAGACAGAAGCTACAAGACATTTCATGACCCAGCCTTGGAAGTCCCATTCTGCCATTTGCACAAAACCCTGCTGGTTACACGGGTCCACTTTATTAGAATTGAACAAGGGCTTGAAAATCAGAAGAGATTGTGGGGGCCCTGGCAGGGGCTGGAAGCCACAGAGGAGTCAGAGAAGTGAGAGGGAACCCTGGGGAAGTCAAAGCCCTGGAGGAGACAGCTCTCCCGCAGACAGTGGCCCTACCCTGCACAGAGCTGAGGTCGGGTTTCAAGTCCAGCGCTTGACCACACTGGCCAGGC
>NW_028031084.1:0-573 GCF_054177405.1 Leptonychotes weddellii
TTTCCTAAAAACTACTAGCCTATGATTTACAATTATTGACTCTATGTTATTTCTTCAATTCTAGATATATCCCTCAAAGTAATTTAAAGATTTTATTTTATTTATTTATTTTAGAGAGAGAGAATGAGCGGTGGGGAGGGGCAGAGGAAGAAGGAGAAGCAGACTCCCCGCTGAGCAGGGAGAGTGATGGGGAACTCCATGCCAGCACCCTGAGATGGTGACCTGAGCGGAAGGCAGACACTTAATTGACTGAGCCACTCAAGCGCCTCTCAAAATAATTTAAAATAAAGTTTTAGATGTGATAATTTTCTCTGTTTTTTAAAACAAATCAAAGTGGGGCACCTGGGTGGCTCAGTCAGTTAGGCGGCTCAGGTCATGATCCCAGCATCCTGGGATCGAGCCCCGCATCGGGCTCCCTGCTCCGCCAGAAGCCTGCTTCTCCCTCTCCCACTCCCCCTGCTTGTGTTCCCTCTCTCACTGTGTCTCTCTCTGTCAAATAAATAAATAAAATATTTTATAAATAAATAAATAAATAAATAAAACAAATCAAAGCTAGGAAAATGGTATCTTACT
>NW_028031085.1:0-573 GCF_054177405.1 Leptonychotes weddellii
AAAAAAAAAGACCAATAATCTAAGAAAATGGTCCTTTTAACAGAGAGAAAACCAAATTTTAATTCTATACCAGATTATTTTTGATATTAAGAAATTCATTTAACTTAATTAAATTTATTTTTATCTTAGCCAGCTTGACTTCACACTAAAATTCCTTTCCAAAGATTCTTTTTCTACAAACCTTATATAACTTTTTTTTTTACATTCAGATTTTATCCTAGGTTTTCCTCTTCCCCATTTTGAAATAGCCTCTCTGTAGGACAAAATTACTTTGTTTCCTCAACAAAAATGTATTTCCATTCTTCATACCTTTTTTTTTTTCTTCCAAGATTTTATTTAAATTCAAGTGTGGTGATGGGCAGTGGGTGTTACACGCAACTAATGAATTGTTGAACACTACATCAAAAACTAATGATGTATTGTATTTCGGCTAATTGAACATAATAAAAAAATTCAAGTTAGTTAACATATAGTGTAGTATTAGTTTCAGGAGTAGAATTTAGTGATTCATTACTTACATATAACACCCAGTGCTCATCACAAGTGCCCTCCGTAATGCCATCACCTATTTAG
>NW_028031086.1:0-573 GCF_054177405.1 Leptonychotes weddellii
GTGAATTTTCCATTTTTCCTTCTATTGTGGTCAGAAAATATACTTTAAACAATTTCAATCTTCCTAAATTTGCTAAGACTTGTTTTGTGACCTAACATCATCTATCCTGGAGATAGTTCCATATGTGCTTGAGAAGAATATGTTTTCTACTGCTGTTGGGTGGAATGGTCTATATATCTCTAAATAGGTCCATTTGATCTATAGATCCTCAAGTCAAGCCTTATTGATATTTTGTTTGGATGTTCTATCCATTATTGAAAGTGGAGTACTGAAGTCTCCTACTGTTTTTGTATTGCTGTCTATTTCTCCCTTCAGTTCTGTCAGTGGTTACTTCACATATTTATGTGCTCTGATGTTGGGTGCATATATATGTATAATTATTTTATCTTCCTGGTAGCTTGGCCCTTTTAACATTATGTAATGTTTTTTGTCTCTTGTGACAATTTTTTAATTACAGTTTGTATATTCTAATATAAGCATAGGCACTCTTGCTCTCCTTTGGTTACCATTTGCATAGAATATTTTTTTTCCATTCCTTCATTTTTAGCCTTTGTGTGTTGTTAAATCTAAAGT
>NW_028031087.1:0-573 GCF_054177405.1 Leptonychotes weddellii
TGCAGGACAGGAAAGAGAATGACTTTACAGGCCATATGGTCTCTGTTACAACTACACAACTCTGCCATTGTTGTGGGGAAGCAGCCACAGACAATGCATAAAAGAATGGGCATGGCTGGGTGCCAATAAAACTTTATTTACAAAGACATCAAGTGGGCCAGAATTGGTCTTTGGGCTGTAATTTGCTGACCCACGTTTCCCTTGCTACACAGAATCAGCATTTCTTGGGAGATTAGAAACTCAGCCCCAAGACCTATGGAAGGGGGAAGCTATATTTCTTTTTGTTTTTTGAGAGAGACAGAGAGAGCATGAGTGGGTGGGAGGGAAGAGAGAAATGGAGAGAAAGTCTTAAGCAAGCTCTACCCTTACCACGGAGCCCGACGCTGGGCTCAATCTAACAACCCTGAGATCATGACCTGAGCAGAAATCAAGAGTCAGACACTCAACTGATTGAGCCACCCAGACGCCCCTAGGAGAAACTGTATTTGTAACAATATGCCCAAGTGAACATTATAGAATGCATTGCAGATCATTCTGTTATGCTCTGACACCTTATAAGATTCAGGGGAAGTA
>NW_028031088.1:0-573 GCF_054177405.1 Leptonychotes weddellii
CAGCACTTTTCCTTAAAAAGTTTAGTTGGTACTTTCAGGGGTCTAATTAAAAATGGAAACATACAATTAAAAAATCAAGTTAAATGTAGTTCAAACTGCGTAATTAATAGCTTACGAATCTGCTGCTTTCACTAGCTGAGCTTTAGGCAGGGCTGTGGGCGCTCAGAGGAGGACTGGCTTCTCAGCTTCACGTAGAGATTTCAAAAGTGGCGGTAGTGACGCTGGGCCTTCCATTTCCCTGAGCCTGCCTCAGAGTCACAGGATTTCTGGGTGAGGAGGATCTGGAGATGTCACTCTTTGCTCTTAGTGAAAATACACTCAGATTCTGAGATATTTAACAGCCACACGTTTCCATTCCCGGTGGAATCAGACCTGTACTGGCTGTGCTGGGCATCTGACACCGAGGTACTAAACCCACTTCTGATTCTGAGGCAGCACCACATTTTGGTCTCACTGTGCTTCAGGGGACAAGTGGGTGGTCCCGGTGGGCCTCGAGAGGACAGCCCTGAGTTTCCCAGTGGGCTGGTGGGCCTGGGTGCCAGCTAACCTGTGATTAGGAGGACAGACCTCATC
>NW_028031089.1:0-573 GCF_054177405.1 Leptonychotes weddellii
TAAGAGAAATAAAAATACATCCTAAATTGTAGAATGCAACCCAAACACACAAGAGTGATGTTATGATTACTACTAACAGTCTTCAGAGGGCACCCCAGCTGTAACCCCCCAAGGAATCAAGTCAGAGCAAGCCATGAGGCCAACAGACTTGGAAACATACATCTAGGAGGTGGCTATATTATAAAACTAATTACTCAGATTGACTTAGAATCATCCCAACATTTTTTCAGGCAGGGAACAATTTCCTTCTCTGTCATGAATGTCTCTCCTTCTCTCATTCTCACTCAACCAGGCCTTTCAAGCAGGGTGACCCCCACCCCATCAAAAACCTGCTCTCAAGGAATCACCCACTGACTGGCATTAAATACATAGTGCCAGGCCACCCCAAAGTGTGTTCTTCCCTGGGGATGCTTGCCCCTCCTCAGCAGAGAAGCAAATTCTCTGACAAAGTCGGGATTCTGAATGGGGCAGGGGAACCCCGAGCAGCAGCAGTCCAGCACGGGGGATGGAGAGGGGGACAGAAACAGACATGGTCCCCACGGGGTTCTGAGAGGTTCTGAGAGTGCAGGAAGC
>NW_028031090.1:0-573 GCF_054177405.1 Leptonychotes weddellii
CAGCACTTTTCCTTAAAAAGTTTAGTTGGTACTTTCAGGGGTCTAATTAAAAATGGAAACATACAATTAAAAAATCAAGTTAAATGTAGTTCAGACTGCGTAATTAATAGCTTACGAATCTGCTGCTTTCACTAGCTGAGCTTTAGGCAGGGCTGTGGGCGCTCAGAGGAGGACTGGCTTCTCAGCTTCACGTAGAGATTTCAAAAGTGGCGGTAGTGACGCTGGGCCTTCCATTTCCCTGAGCCTGCCTCAGAGTCACAGGATTTCTGGGTGAGGAGGATCTGGAGATGTCACTCTTTGCTCTTAGTGAAAATACACTCAGATTCTGAGATATTTAACAGCCACACGTTTCCATTCCCGGTGGAATCAGACCTGTACTGGCTGTGCTGGGCATCTGACACCGAGGTACTAAACCCACTTCTGATTCTGAGGCAGCACCACATTTTGGTCTCACTGTGCTTCGGGGGACAAGTGGGTGGTCCCGGTGGGCCTCGAGAGGACAGCCCTGAGTTTCCCAGTGGGCTGGTGGGCCTGGGTGCCAGCTAACCTGTGATTAGGAGGACAGACCTCATC
>NW_028031091.1:0-10341 GCF_054177405.1 Leptonychotes weddellii
CCGGGAGCCCAGGCCCCCAGCCCCTCCTCCTCCCTCAGACCCAGGAGTCCAGGCCCCCAGCCCCTCCTCCCTCAGACCCAGGAGTCCAGGCCCCCAGCCCCTCCTCCCTCAGACCCAGGAGTCCAGACCCCCAGCTCCTCCTCCCTCAGACCCAGGAGTCCAGGCCCCCAGCCCCTCCTCCCTCAGACCCAGGAGTCTAACCCCCAGCCCCTCCTCTGTCATCCAGGCCCCAGCCTCATTTCTTGGGATTCTGGATTTCAGGCTGTTTGTCTTGGCTCTGAAATCTAAAACCATAGTTGCCCCTGGGGGCTGTGGGGGCAGTGCCCACCTGGAGGCGCCAGGTGGAGGCCGGAGGTACCATATGGGCCAGGTCCATGGTGGGTGTATTCAGAGTCCTGGGGGCCCAGGTTGTGGCAGGCTCATGGAGCAGGTTGATGAGACGGATCCAGCGGTCAAACAGGAAGCCAGCCTCGTTATCAGGGGCGTCCAGCTCCAGGTAGTAGTAACGGCCTGTGACCAGGCGCAACTTAAGGCGCCAGGCAGACAAGTCATGCACGTAGAGGTGGGCCAGGTCCAGCGGGAGCATCCTGGGGGGTGGGGGCAGGAAGGAGATGGAGATGGTAGAGCAGGAGATGGGACAGGGTGGGAGCAGATGGGGCGGATGGAGGAACCTGGTGAGGATGAGATTAGGCACTCCCTGGGGCAGATGGGGGGATGGAGGCACCTGGTGAGGATGAGGTGGGAGCACTCCCTGGGGCAGATGGGGGAGGATGGAGGCACATGGTGAGGATGAGGTTAGGCACTCCCTGGGGCAGAAGGGAGGATGGAGGCACCTGGTGAGGACGAGGTTCCTGGGGCAGATGGGGGGATGGAGGCACCTGGTGAGGACGAGGTGGGAGCATTCCCTGGGGCAGATGGGGGGATGGAGGCACCTGGTGAGGACGAGGTGGGAGCATTCCCTGGGGCAGATGGGGGGGATGGAGGCACCTGGTGAGGATGAGGTTCCTGGGGCAGATTGCAGGGGGGATGGAGGCACCTGGTGAGGACGAGGTGGGAGCACTCCTTGCCCTCTCCGGGCTGAGCGATCAGCAGGATGTCTGGGAGTACCAGGCCTGGCAGGGAGGCAGCCACACCCATGGTCAGACGGTTGGTTCTGTGGTGCATGTACACGGGGGCCCCTCGATTGGTCACCTGGGGGGCCAGGGAGAGGGGCTGGAACCACTCCTTCTCCAGTGCTCCTCTGGCACCCCCAGCCGAAGCCCCCTGCCACAGGAGCCCCACCCACCCCCACCCCCACTGCCTCATACCTGCCTGGGTTCAAGTCCCCCAGCCCAGGGAGTTCCAATCCCCTCCTGCCCCTCTCCGCCCCCAGGGTACAGGAAGCTGGGGACCTGGACAAAGTTACTCTCGAACATGGGCAGCGGGCGGAGGGGCAGGTACTCGCCCTTCTGGAGGGTCTTCTGCAGCTCGCCCAGAGTGGGGACCCATTTTGAGGGTCCCTGGAGTGGCTCCATGCGCCTGATATTCCGAAACTGGTTCATGGCGGCTGGAGAAAAGGTGAGTCACCACTGACACACAGTCAGGGAGCAGGGCACCTGGGCACATGGCCTGCCCAGTGTCCCCCAGCCCACCCGTACTGGCCCTTTGGGCTTCACAGGTGCGGGAGCTCAGCGGTTCCAGAGGGTGGAGCTTCCCCAGGGCTTGGCCATGGCCCTGAAGGAGGGGGGGGGTGGTCAGCCCTGGCCTGGGGGAGGAGCCTTCCGGTGGAGGGGCTTTGTGACCTCATCAGACATGTGTAGGACTCTTTCTGGGAACTCTCTGGGGGGCACGGATGGGCTCCCTTCCCCAAGATGTGGCCTAGAGTCTTGAGGGCTGAAGTCTGTGAATCAGAAGCCCCCAATCCAGACCCAAACTAGTGAAAAAACTGGACCCTTGCGGGGGGCAGGTGGCAGGGGGGGGTGCTGTCTTGGATATTGTAAACGGATAATTAACCAAGAGTTTCTGACTCTTAAGAAGGGAGACCTGAGTACAGCCCCAGCTCACCACTGACCTTCCTCTGGACCTTGAGTAAGACTCATACCCCCACTGGGCCTCAGTTTCCCCATATGTAACCTATTTGTGTCTGTAGCAACAACTGCTGAACATGGGTTCTAAAGAAAAGGACGTGCGCTTTGGAATGAGCCAGACCTCTGGCAGAATCACAGTTGTCTCTCCCTAGCCATGTGACCCTGAACAACAACCACCCCCCCTCCACCTCACCTCCCCTCGCCTGTAAAGTGGGGCATAATGGCGCATTCAGGGGATCGTGTAAGTAAAACCCCACACTTAAGCCACGGTCCAGAGCAGGGACTCAGTGAGCCGTGATTCTTGACTCCTTCTGAGGGTTTATTGGGGGAGAAGGTGTTGACTGGTATTCTTCCATTCTAAAAAGTGTTTATTATTTTTTTAAATGTGTCATGCAAAATACATGGTCATTGTAGAAATTCTGGATAATACAGACAAGCACAGATTTTTTTAAAAAGTCACTCATAACTCTACCCCACCTTCCACCCTGAGGGGACCATTGTCAACATTTTGGTGCATTTTCTTCTATGACTTATTATTATTAAAGATTTTATTTATTAGAGAGAGAGAGAGAGAGCATGAACTGGGTGAAGAGCAGAGGGAGAAGCAGACTCCCTGCTGAGCTGGGGGCCCAATGCAGGGCTCGATCCTGGGACTTCGGGATTGTGACCTGAGCCGAAGGCTGAGCCACCCAGGTGTCCCTATTATTATTTTTAAAGTAACCTCTATGCCCAATGTATGGCTGGAACTCACGACCCCGATATCAAGAGTCACAGGCATGGGGCGCCTGGGTGGCTCAGTTGGTTAAGCGACTGCCTTCGGCTCAGGTCATGATCCTGGAGTCCCGGGATCGAGTCCCGCATCGGGCTCCCTGCTCGGCAGGGAGTCTGCTTCTCCCGCTGACCCTCCTCCCTCTCATGCTCTCTGTCTCTCATTCTCTCTCTCGCAAATAAATAAAATCTTAAAAAAAAAAAAAAAAGAGTCACAGGCTTTACTGACTGAGCCAGCCAGATGCCCCATGTTCTAGGACTTTTAAAAACATCTGTCCATCCATCCATCCATCCATCCATCCAAACACAAAATGGGAATCATGCAGTGGTCAGTAGCCTGCTTTCTCTATGTCTTAAAGCAGCCTCCGTCTCATCCCCTCGGCATGGCTGATGGTATTCCATCACATGGATGGGTGTAATTTATTAAACCATCCCTCACTGTTGGACATCTAGGTGGTTTCTGATCTGCTGTTGTGAACATCACCATAACGAACATCAAACTTGTAGCTTTGTCACATGCAAGTATTGTAGCGCATAGGATGGCCTTCTGGAACCTTCCTTTAATTTATTGAGTGCCTACAAAGTGCAGGCTCAGACCCTGGCCCTCAGCACTCAGGGTCCCTGGGGGACCAACAATCTCCTCTCTGCTGTCCTGCCCACTAAGGGTCCCTGCCTCTCTCTGCTCCAGGGACCCCGGCGACCAGCCCCCAACCCTCAGCACTCAGAGAAATCGCCTCTAAGTGGATGTGTATGACAAATTTAATTCCCCTTTCTCCATCTTACAAAGGTTTCTCACATTTTTGTACAAAAACCCAGGCCTCCTTTCCCTCCCCACCCCAACCCAAAAAGTAATTGTTTAATAAATAATATATGCTCCTGCCCAGGCCCAGAGGGCTAGGGGACAGGGAAAGCCTGTGGCCAGACTTCTTAAGTGATTCAAGAATCTAGGACTCCAGTTCCCTGCCCCTTTGGTCCCCAAGACAACCTGCCTCCCACCCGCCCCCTTAAATAAATAAGTATAAATAAGGCACAGATACCCCCCCCCACTCCGCCCAGGTCTCCTGGAGGGACCGTCTCGAATTAGGGGGAGAGAAGGAGGGGGTGTTTTCCTGCTGCTGTGCCCCCAGTCCCAAAATAAATAAATAAATAAGATGTGGCATCGAAGGACGTTGGTGGTTCCGGGTGGCGGGTCACAGCCGAGTCTTCAGCAGCAGCAAGCCCCGCACGGCCCAGTCAAGGGTCAGGTGCAGCCCCCCAAGAATGGCATGGGCTGCCCTGATGCCTCCCCAGGCAGAGGCCGGGGGGGCCAGCGGGGGAGCTGGTGGGTCTGGGGGTGCTTGGGGTAAGGCCAGGCGGGACATCTGTTGGGAGAGGACAGAGGGTTAGCAATAGGTCAGAGGTGCAGTGGGGGTCCCAGGAAGGGGTCTGAATGGGAGGTTGGGGAGTCCAGGCTGCATGCTTCTGGAGTGTCTGTGGCCTGTGGGGTAGGGTTTCTGGGTGGGCAGTTCTCAGCATGTTGCGTTCAGAAAATGAAGACTGGGACCAAAAGGTGGGGGTGTCAGAGCTGGAATTCCAGGGCCCAGTCCAGGGGATTGGGGGCGAGGTCTATAGAATCAGGACTGGGATCCTGGTGCTAGGTGAGGGCTGGGGGCTGTGGGCTCAAGTCTGGGGTCGGGTCCAAGATGTCGGGGCTGGGGTCTTAGATGTGGGGTCTCTCCGATCCAAGCTCAGGGACTCATGGGTGAGGGCTGGGCTCTCAGAATGGGGAGCTGGAATTTGAGGTCCAGGGTCTTTGCGGTATCTGAAGTTTTCTGATCTCAGGGTGCTGGGTCTAGGATTTTAGCAGTCAGGGTTTGGGGGTCGTAAGGGCTCACGACCAGCATCTGAGGTCTTAGGGACTCAGAGCTCAAGGTCTGAGACCTCAAGGTCTAGGTTCTGAGGTCTGGAGATGGCAGGGTCTGGGGGGTCTTGGGGCCACAGGGTTTGGGACACAGAGGAGGGTCTCAGAGGGTCCTGGGGTCTCGGGTTTCAAGTCTAGGTGTCAGGTCTGGGGGCTGGAGTGTCCTACCAGGAGCTGCAGCCGGCGAAGCAGGCGGTCCAGCCGGGCCTGCAGGGCACCCAGCTCCGGCTCCAGGGTCCGCAGGGAAGGGCCCCCGGCCCGGCGCAGCCACTGCACATGGCGCAGGTAGGATAACAGGTCCGCTCGCAGCCGTGTCAGCACACCTGGGAGCTAGGACACAGGGCGTGGGGGGCATCAGGGAACACCTGCCACCTGCCTGCTCTGGCCCCCAATCCCCCGCACCCCCTCCATGCCCAGATCTCATCTTTGCTCCCGTCCCTTTCCCCTTCCCTTACTTGTAGGGCTCCCAGCGCCCCTGCACTCATGGCCAGGGTGGGAAGAGAGTCCAGGTTGTGGTCTCCGTCGGCGGGAAATTTGTCTCTCTGTGGGGGCAAAGAAGCCTTGAGGGGAACCCTGCCCAGCTCCAAGGGTCCCTCCATCCTCCAGACAGGCCCCAAACTCCTCCCTCCCCCCCGTTTCTGCCACCGTGGTAGCCCAGAAGCCCTCCCCACTCCTGGTCCTGGTCCCAGCCCATCCCCTCCAGGCTCTCCTACCAGCTGCGCCGCAAGCTGCCGAGTGTCCGCCAGGAGGGAGCGGGTCAGGAGGACGGCGCTGTCCAGCTCAGCCCGAGGGTCTGGGGAGGCCCGCGGGGGGCCAGGAGGTGGCCCCGGGGCAGCAGCTCTATCTGGCCACAGGCTCAGGGCGACCAAGACCAGGCAGCAAACACCTGGGGGCGGGAGGAAGCAGAGAGCTCAGACCGGCCTGGTGGGTCTGAGGGAGGAGGGACTGGGGGGTCTTGAGTCCCAGGGTGGAGCGCCCAGGGCAGGTCGCAGGGCCGGGGCGGGCTTCCCTCTCCCTCTCCGGCTCTGGCTGCCCCGCCCGTCGGAGCAGACGCGGCCCGGGGCGGGTAGACGGGCCGGGCGTCTCCCGTCCGCCCCCGGACGCCGGAATCTGGGCCCCGGGGCGGGGCATGAGGGGGGAGGCACAGGCCAGAACCTGCCCCCTCCCCGGGCCTCGGGAGCCCGAGCCGGACTGAGATCAGAGGAAGGAGACCCAGACAGACACCCGGAGGCCCAGACCCCTCCCCAGGGGGACATCCCCACTCCCTAGTGGACCGCGGAAGGCCGGGCCGTGGGGCCGGGGATGCCCCCGGAGCACACCTGGGCGGGGAGAGGCAGAGGCGCGGGCGCAGCCGGGCCGCGGGAGGCGGAGGGAGACCCGGCGGCGGCGCACGGCTCGGGGGCTCCGGTGCGCTGGCTCCCCGGCAGCCCATCCCCCAGCTGCCCCGCCCACCCCCGCTCCCGCCAGCCAATCAGCGCCCCCCGGGCCGCCCCGCTCCCGCATCACACCCCCAGCCCGCCCCCCGGCCCTCCCTGGCCGCTGTCTGTCCGTCGGTCCGCATCTGTCTGGTTCTCCCGTTCCTGTCTGCACCACTGTCTCTCTTTCTCTCTTCCCCCTGGCTGGGGTCGGTGTTCTGGACTTGCGCTCACCTCCTGGGGGGGGGGGGAAACTCTCTGCCTCAGTTTCCCTCCCGGAACCTCTCTGTCAGGATGCCTGGGCGTCTGCGTCCCTCGGTCCCCGCTGACTCCCTGAGGGTCCCCGGCCGTTGGGAGTCACCTCCCGGCATCTGTCTCTCTCTCCGTCTGTCTGGGGGTCTCCATCTCTCTCGCGCTGCCCTGTGCGTCTCTCCGCGTCTCAGCTTCGTCCTCCCGTCTCTCTCTGCCCGTCTCTTCTCCGGGCCTCCTGCTTTCTCGGAATCTCCTTTCCTCTCCGTCTCTGCCTCCCCATGGCTCCCTCACTCTCCTCTGTCTCTTTCTGTCCCATTCCGCTGAGCCTGTCTGCTCCCCACCCTCCTCGCCACGGGCCCTCCCTCCTCCCTTCCTGTCCCCCCCACCCCATGAACTTGAACCAACTTACTGTTCATGTCCCCACAGGGCAGGGGTTCCCCAGGGCAGGGGGCAGGGAGCTGGGGGCCTTTAACCCTTCCCTGTCCGCTGCTGGGGGGGGGGAGCCCTGGGGGTCAGCTGGGCCTCGGCCTGGGGAGGGGAGGCATGTGCGTGTGAGCAGCGAGGGCCGTGGCAGTGAGGGAGTGTGTACGCCTGGGGGGTTATATAGGGGGCCAGGGCGGGCGGGCGGGGGGCAGGCAGCAGGGGAGGGCAGCCTGACACATCCTGACTCACCCTCCCTGCCTGCCTTTTCCATTCAGACGGAGCCGGCTGCCTCGCAGGGCTCACGCTGCCTCGCTCAGAGGAGGGCACGGAAGGAAAAGTTGGAAAAGTTGAAAAGAGAAAGGGGGGGGTGGTCGGAGAGGGGCTGGTGAGGTCATTGGCGTCCCCTCCCTCCACCTCCTCGGCCGGGCCGCCACAGGGGCAGACACACGCGGCTCGAGAGCTGGGGCCCGGCTGCAGGCTGCAGGCGGGGGTCGGCTGGACCAGGACGGCGGGCGGAGAGGTTGGGGAGGCTGGGGAGAGAGGGACGGGAAGAGCTGGGGACAGAGCCACAAGACGCAGGCCTGGGGAGATGGACGTGCAAGGCAGAGCCACTCCAAGGGACAGAGAAAGCGAGAGGGCTGGAGAGTGTGAGACCCAAGCAAGGACACAGAGATGCTTGGAGGAATGGGGACATTGAGGTGGAGATGAAGAGTCTGAAATGCAGAGACAGAGAGACAGTGACACACGGAGAGATGGGGACACTGAGCAGATACACTGCAGGAGCAGAGAGACCCACAGAGACTCCAGGAGGAAAAGGGACAGAGAGTTGCAGGCTTAGAGAAAGGGGAGGCAGGTGGCAGAAGAAACACACCGGTGACAAAGCTGCAGAGGCCCCAAGAGACAGAGGCAGGGAGCCAGAGATACTCAGAGATGGAGGTGCTGAGCAATGGGGACAGAGAGGAGCAGAGTCTCCGGGAGACAGGCAGGGGCGATGTGAAGGTGGGGAGAGAAGCAGAGACAGGGGACCGGGAGAGGGCATGAGATGCCCAGACGAGGTGGGATCTTGCGCAGACGCTGCACCCCCTCTGTGCCTCAGTTTCCTTATCTGTGAAATGTGGATAACCGAACACCCATTCCCCCCCGCCCCCCCAATGCCTGGGTAAGGATGAGTTCACTCGTGTAGGGCACACAGTCAGCTGTCAATAAATATGAACCATTGCAATTCTCTTCCTTGATTTTTATTAACACATACAGGGAGACCCAGAGAAAGATGCGGCCTCTGGGAGGGTTGGAGATGGCGAGCCAGCGGGCAAGATAGTGAGGGTGACAGAACACGCGGAGAGAGTGGCTCAGCCAGGGAGTGGGCATGGGGACCGGGCAGAGATGGCAATGCACAGAGGGACTGGAGCAGGAGATGCAGGGAGGACGGGACAGCCGTGGGGACACAGGCACCCTGATGGGCGCCAGGGCCAGAGGCAGAGCCAGTGAGGGACCAAGTCTAGAGCCCCATCCCCGGGAGCATCCCCCCTCCCAGCGAAGGACCAAGGACAGGATGGGTATGAGAAGACAAAGTGACAGGACTTCCAAAGTTCCCCCTGCAGGCCCCCTTCTGGCCCTCAAAACTGTGCTGAGCTGGCAGGGGGGCTCTGGGGATGAATGGTGGTTAGAGTCCTCCCTCTCCCATCCCCCACCACTGGGGGTGGGGGACGACTGCTCAAGTCCCCAGGGAGGTGAGGTCACAGCCCCCCCATGGTGGGACATGACCTCATTGCCTCAGGTAAGAGCTCTCTCTCTTGCTCCGTCACGGTCACCCCTTCCAGGGCCCCCCAGGGGCCCTCCCCAGCCCCCGCTCCCGCAGGGACCCAGGCCTCTGACCACTGGGTCTCCGCCCCTCAGGGGGCCTGTTTCCGGCTGAGTCAGCGTGGGGGGCCCAAGGCTGCGTCAGTGAGGGGAGAACTGACGTAGCCCCCCCCCCAGACCGGCAGGGCCAGCCAAGGTGACTCAGGCCACCAGCCTGGGGGATGGACTGGCCCGAGGGGATAGGGACTGGGCCCGGGGCCAGTCTGAGAGCAACAATAGGGATCTCGCAATGGCAGCCCCTTCCACCTACTGGGAACTAGGGGTGCCACCCCAGACCCTCTCCTTCAACCCAGGATCCCAGACCCCCAGCCCCCTCCTCCCTTAGACCCAGATGGCAGGTGTCCAGACCCTAAACCCTGGTTCCCAGGTGGAGAGAAAGGTGTTGCCATTCTGCCGTTTGGAGAATGCTGTATGGGAAAGGTCAGGAGTCTGGGGCTGGGTCAGTGTACTTGGCTTGTGCCAGCCCCCCCACACACACACCTTGCCTTGGCCTGCTCCCTGAGGCTGTGGGATCATCTTTCCCCTAATTCCATCTTTCCTGGCTGCAGGAGGCTGAGGAAGATGGGGTGGGTGACGGCAAGAGGTCAGGGGATTGCTCAGCATCCTGGGTCTTCCCCGGCAGGGGCAGGGGGGGCACTCAAGCTCCTTCCATTGCAAGGAGAGCAAGAAGGGATGGGGTACCCACACTCCCACACTGACAGGCAGGACTGGGGAATCACAAAAAGGTGACAAGATGACACCAAGACACAGACACAGAGACGAGCACAGACATCCAGAGTGAGAAAAAGACCAAGTCGTAAAACAATGGGGTCTACAGACACAGAAGTTCTAAAGAAACAAGCTCAGAGGCTCAGAGACAAGGACCAGGGGAGACACAGTGCCCAAGGCTCTGAGGGGGGGCTCACAAACATGAGAGATGCCACTGGGATGTGAGCAGGGAGCCAGGGGTCCTTGCTCCTGTGCTGGCCCCTGGCTGAGGTAGGGCCGGCTGGTGTGAGGTCAGCAGGTCCGAGGCTGTGTGTGTCCGTCTGTCTGTCCCTGGGGGGTCCTGTCTGGCCTCTGGGGGGTGACGGGGCAGGCGGGCCACAGAAGCAGCCCAAACCTGTCATTAGCGGTGAGGGCCGTGACGGGGCGAGGGCCCCCCCAGTCCCAAGCCGCGGTCCAGGGCCGGCAGCCCCGCCCCCCACCCCCTCCTTGATCCCTGAGGAATCCCGGGAATTGCAAAGTGGGTCCAGATGATGTTGACACAGGAAATGGTCATCAGCTGCTGGCCTCAGCCCCACAACCTCTATGACCCCCCCACCCCCGGCCCCCTGCTGAGTCCCCTCTAACCCGTGTCATCTCTGACGGAGGCAGCCCAGGGCCGCTCAGCTCCCATCAGGATGTTTACAAGAGATGCGCAGGGCAGGAGTCAGCCTCACAGGGCTTCCTGAGAAAGGGGGTCTGGACTCCTGGACAACTGCCCTCAGACCCGGGCCCTGGCCTCCTTCTCCCTCAGACCCAGCAGTCCAGACCCCCCAGCCCCTCCTCCCTCAGACCCAGGACTCCAGCCCCCTCCTCCTCCCTCAGACCCAGGAGTCCAGACCCCCAGACCCCTCCTCCCTCAGATCCAGGAGTCCAGGCCTCCAGCCCCCTCCTCCCTCAGACCCAGGAGTCC
>NW_028031092.1:0-573 GCF_054177405.1 Leptonychotes weddellii
AAACAGACTAAAAAGAGACAAAGGAGAAGGGTATTCTATAATCATAAAGGGGACAATCCAACAAGAAGATAAAATAATTGTAAGTATTTATGCAACCAACATGGGAACACTCAAATATATAAAATAATTAATAACAAACATAAAGGAACTTATTTATAATACAATAATAGTAGGGGACTTTAACATTCCACTTACATCTGTGGACAGATCATCTAAAGAGAGAATAAGAAAACAATGGCTTTGAATGATACACTGGACCAGATGGACTTAACAGATATATTCAGAACATTTCATCCTAAGCCAGCATAAGACACATTCTTTTCAAGTGTGCACAGAACATTCTCCAAAATAGATTACATATTAGGTCACAAAACAGGCCTTAACAAATATAAAAAGACTGAAATCACACATGCATCTTGTCTGACCACAATTCTATGGAACTTGAAGTCAACCATAAGGAAAAAAATTTGGAAAGACCACAAATACATAGAGGATAAACAGCATGCTACTAAATAATGAATGGGTCATTCAGGAAATTAAGAAATAAAAATATATGTGAATTGTGTAAGACTG
>NW_028031093.1:0-573 GCF_054177405.1 Leptonychotes weddellii
TCCTTAGAGCTGGACAGCTTGTATGTGCTATTTCATTCATGTTTGTCTTTTCAGATAAAAATTACTCCAGAAATTCTTGTGTTTTAATTTGGTTGCTAACTTGAAATATCACCAACATGCAAAGACATTCTTCAGGAGACATCATATGCTATTTTGTACAGTATTGTCAAACCTGAAAGTTTCAGAAACACTTTATTTCAAGTGCAATGATGTACTATAGAATATTATTTCAAATAAGTAACATATTAGTATTTAGCTTATGGGGTCTACTCAATTAATTCAATATATCTGATTCTTCATTCAATCATTTTATCCACTTGTTGATACTATTTGAAAATTATAAATGGCTTACTTGATCACTGAGCAAACAAGAGATATGCATATATCATAATTGTATGAAGCTTTGGCTCCATATAGGATCCTATGTGCTTTCTCATTCATATGAAGAGGCTGTCTGGAAATGATAAATGGTGCTTGAAGTCAGAAGGGCAGGATTAGTAGCTATGTGCTGTTGGGTAAAGCGCGTCACCTCCGTTTCTTCAGGATAAAGAGCAGAGCTTGGACAAAATGACC
>NW_028031094.1:0-573 GCF_054177405.1 Leptonychotes weddellii
AGGCAGAGAAGCTCCCGGAGGAAGTCTGAGGCAGGCTCCCTGCAGGCGCTGAGCTCAGGGGTGCTTGGGCATCACTTGCAGGGCAAGGTGGGTGTCTGGCAGCCCTGCCTCTGAAAACGGCCCCACCCCCGTCGGCTGCAATGAGGCCGTGGCCCCACAGTCTGGCCAGGCTGCTGGGATCACTGAGGACACCCGGTCCAGCCTCTCAGAGCCCAGGGCCCAGCCCGGCACCTGGCCAGGGTGGGTGCTCAGCAAACATTTGTGTGTTCAATGGGAAACTGAGGCGTCTGTGAACAGTCAGGAGGTGAAGGAAACGAAATAAGGAAGAAGAGGAGCAGAGAGGTGCATCCCGCCTGCTGGAGGAGTTGGCGGTGCAGCAGGGGGGTGGGGCGAGACACCCCTGGGTCCTCCGAGGCCAGGGAGGGGCAGTGGGCACACAGGGAGGTGGGGGCCCAGACCACATGCCCACAGGATGCAGGCTGTGGAAGCAACGTGCAGCAGGATGCTGGGCAAGCCGACGGCCGGGCATGGCCCAGGACGCAGCAGGTCAAAGGCAGGTCAACGGCAGGTCAG
>NW_028031095.1:0-573 GCF_054177405.1 Leptonychotes weddellii
TACTGCTTAGAGCACATTCACGAGAAGCACATGTGGGGAAGGTGGGGGATCGGGTGGGAAGAAGAGGGCGATGGGGAAGGAAATGAGCACTGAGTGCTCAGGCCGTGCCAGGCACAGAGCTGTTTCACTTGTGTTTTCCACGCATTTTCCCCCCGAGGCTCAGAGAGGCCAGTTAAGGTCCCAGGGACAGGGGCGCCTGGGTGGCTCAGTCGTTAAGCGTCTGCCTTCAGCTCAGGTCATGATCCCAGGGTCCTGGGATCGAGCCCCGCATCGGGCTCCCTGCTCAGCGGGGAGCCTGCTTCTCCCTCTCCCACTCCCCCTGCTTGTGTTCCCTCTTTCGCTGTGTTTCTCTCTGTCAAATAAATAAAATCTTTAAAAAAAAAAAAAAGGTCCCAGGGACAGTGAGTGGTACCACCACAATTGTGAAATCAGGACTGGCTCCAAAACCTCATTCTCTGTCCCACAGAGCCTCCCACAAGAGACACTATCTGCCCTCGAAAATATTCTATCCAGTTGAGGGGATTAAACAATACACCAAACAATAGTACAAGGCATCAAGTAGGCGAATAAAGG
>NW_028031096.1:0-573 GCF_054177405.1 Leptonychotes weddellii
GGGACTCATACCAAGAGTCATTTAGTAGGTCTCATGACTTCTCTGGGTCAGGAATTTGGGATCCATTTGGCTGGCTGGTTCGGGAGCTGCACTCATCTGAAGGTTTGACTGGGGCTGCCGGCTCTGCTTCCAAGGTGGCTCATTCATGGGATGGGCAAGTCGGCCCCAGCTGGAGGGGGGACTTCAGTTCCTTGCCATGCGGGCCTTTCCATGGGCTGCTTGAGTGACTCCACGGCCTGGCAGCTGGATTCCCCAGCGTGATCGAACCCTAGACCAAGACAGAAGCTACAAGACATTTCATGACCCAGCCTTGGAAGTCCCATTCTGCCATTTGCACAAAACCCTGCTGGTTACACGGGTCCACTTTATTAGAATTGAACAAGGGCTTGAAAATCAGAAGAGATTGTGGGGGCCCTGGCAGGGGCTGGAAGCCACAGAGGAGTCAGAGAAGCGAGAGGGAACCCTGGGGAAGTCAAAGCCCTGGAGGAGACAGCTCTCCCGCAGACAGTGGCCCTACCCTGCACAGAGCTGAGGTCGGGTTTCAAGTCCAGCGCTTGACCACACTGGCCAGGC
>NW_028031097.1:0-573 GCF_054177405.1 Leptonychotes weddellii
TGATGGCTCTAAGGTCCCTGTGGCAGGTGGCAGAGGCAGTGGGTAAATTTGCATGATTTTGAGGAAGTAGACTTTTCCAGGTCTGGGGGGCACATTGGTCGCTACCACTTCTCTGCAGGGGTTTGGGCCGCTCCTGTTACAGATGAAAATGTGTATACTCTTTAGCCCAGCCACTGCATTTCTAGACATTTATCCACAAATGCACAAAAATATATGAACAAATGACATTCACTGCAGCAGAGTTTACAGTGGCCACCATCTGGAAGCCACCCCCAACGTCCATTCAAAGGAGTCTGGACAAATGCATCAAGGCCCACGCAAAGCATGGACTGCCACGCAGTGATCGCAAAGGAGGTCTCTTGTCTGGATGGGAAAAAGAGTTTGAGGCATATTGTTAAATTAAAAAAAAGCAACTTGCTCAACAAAAACCTCACTTATAAAAATTAAAGATGAAATGTGGGTTATCTCTGGGAATCAGGACCACTAGGCACTCCTGCCTTCTACAGGATATATTTTTCTGCATTGTTTTGATTTTTACAATGAACACTTATTATTTTTTGTAATCGGGGGGGG
>NW_028031098.1:0-573 GCF_054177405.1 Leptonychotes weddellii
GCAGAAGAATGAAACTGGACCACTTCCTTACACCACACACACAAATAGACTCAAAATGGTTGAAAGACCTAAATGTGTGACAGCAGTCCATTAAAATCCTAAAGAAGAACACAGGCAGCAACCTCTTTGACCTCATCCGCAGCAACTTCTTCCTCGAAACATCACCAAAGGCAAGGGAAGCAAGGGCAAAAATGAACTATTGGGACTTCATCAAGATAAAAAGTTTTTGCACAGCAAAAGAAACAGTCAACAAAACCAGAAGACAAAGCATTCTTGGTGGCAGAGAATGGGGGCTGCCACAGGAAAGTAACTGTACTTCCAATGGGAACAGGCAGACCAAAGTTCATGAATCCCAGGGACTGAGGGTGATATATGCAGAAGGAAAATTAGTATGGGGGCAATGACACTTGGGTAAGTGTACCCAAGAAGATATTCTTGTATAGCCAGAAGATTACAATAGTAAGAGTCTCCTGCAGGAAAAAGCTAAAGATAATCATAGTAGCCAGGCAACAGAAAAGTATCAGTCATATCATGGAAGTTATAGTCCAAGGACACCAACAAGTTGCCTTCAAG
>NW_028031099.1:0-573 GCF_054177405.1 Leptonychotes weddellii
AAAGATATTTTAATTTGATGAAGTCCACTTGTCTTTTTTTTCTTTTATGGTTCCTGTTTTTGATTCCTAGGAATCCCAGTTTCACTACTTTTATCTGCGCAACCTTGGGCAAATTACTTAACCTTTCTATCTCTTAGTTTCCTGGTCTGTAAAATAGGGACAATGATAGTATTTACCTGATAGGGTTGTTGTGAAGTTTAATGAGTTAATACATCTAAAATGTTTAGAAGTGTGCTTGGCACGTAAGAAGCCTGCAATAAATTTTGTGGGAAGTGACAGCTGCCAACATCTGTGTTCCTTGCCTATTGGAGAAAGACAGATCTAATAACAGCTACAGGTAGAGAGCAGCAGAGGAAAGGAAGGTAGAAATAGTTCCCAGGGACTTCTGAGTGCCTGTATTTACTGTTCCCTGAGGCCAGGTGCATGACTATCTTTCCTGGGGCTGTTAGACCTCCCATAGATTTCTGCTTTTGCCTAAAGGTTGCTTTTTTTGTTTTTTGTTTTTTTACTTGGAGCCTACTTTTAACTTCTAACCCTTTTAAATATGTCAGTATCTCAAGTGGGTTTCTCATA
>NW_028031100.1:0-573 GCF_054177405.1 Leptonychotes weddellii
TTTCCTAAAAACTACTAGCCTATGATTTACAATTATTGACTCTATGTTATTTCTTCAATTCTAGATATATCCCTCAAAGTAATTTAAAGATTTTATTTTATTTATTTATTTTAGAGAGAGAGAATGAGCGGTGGGGAGGGGCAGAGGGAGAAGGAGAAGCAGACTCCCCGCTGAGCAGGGAGAGTGATGGGGAACTCCATGCCAGCACCCTGAGATGGTGACCTGAGCGGAAGGCAGACACTTAATTGACTGAGCCACTCAAGCGCCTCTCAAAATAATTTAAAATAAAGTTTTAGATGTGATAATTTTCTCTGTTTTTTAAAACAAATCAAAGTGGGGCACCTGGGTGGCTCAGTCAGTTAGGCGGCTCAGGTCATGATCCCAGCATCCTGGGATCGAGCCCCGCATCGGGCTCCCTGCTCCGCCAGAAGCCTGCTTCTCCCTCTCCCACTCCCCCTGCTTGTGTTCCCTCTCTCGCTGTGTCTCTCTCTGTCAAATAAATAAATAAAATATTTTATAAATAAATAAATAAATAAATAAAACAAATCAAAGCTAGGAAAATGGTATCTTACT
>NW_028031101.1:0-573 GCF_054177405.1 Leptonychotes weddellii
GTGAATTTTCCATTTTTCCTTCTATTGTGGTCAGAAAATATACTTTAAACAATTTCAATCTTCCTAAATTTGCTAAGACTTGTTTTGTGACCTAACATCATCTATCCTGGAGATAGTTCCATATGTGCTTGAGAAGAATATGTTTTCTACTGCTGTTGGGTGGAATGGTCTGTATATCTCTAAATAGGTCCATTTGATCTATAGATCCTCAAGTCAAGCCTTATTGATATTTTGTTTGGATGTTCTATCCATTATTGAAAGTGGAGTACTGAAGTCTCCTACTGTTTTTGTATTGCTGTCTATTTCTCCCTTCAGTTCTGTCAGTGGTTACTTCACATATTTATGTGCTCTGATGTTGGGTGCATATATATGTATAATTATTTTATCTTCCTGGTAGCTTGGCCCTTTTATCATTATGTAATGTTTTTTGTCTCTTGTGACAATTTTTTAATTACAGTTTGTATATTCTAATATAAGCATAGGCACTCTTGCTCTCCTTTGGTTACCATTTGCATAGAATATTTTTTTTCCATTCCTTCATTTTTAGCCTTTGTGTGTTGTTAAATCTAAAGT
>NW_028031102.1:0-4600 GCF_054177405.1 Leptonychotes weddellii
TAGTAAACATTCAAATGCCCAGATTTTAAAGGCAATTTTACATCCCTGTTTTTTGTTAATATTATCTAAGCAGGATCTCCATATAGGATGATTGCCTTCACAGGCGTTAGCTGACTTCAGGAGAGATGAGAAAGTACCCAGCAGAAGTCAGAGGCCCCACACTCTGGGCTAAAAGCCTGCTGACATGTAACCTCTGGCATCATGATCTGCTCCTCCTGGACCCATAAGGCAATGGCATTTCTCGAATACCACATTAACTATCTGAAGAGTCCATGAAAAAATAAAACTGTCCCCACACAATGGGAGTTTGCCTTTACAGTCATCATCAGTTCTTTCTCTGTGGTTTCAATTCAAAATGTCAAACCTGAATTTTGTATGTGATATACAGTATTGCTTCTGTCTGACACTTTTTTTGTCTGACTTAAAATGGCTTTGTCTGACTTCTACAATAAATACATAATAAATGTTTAAAACTATTTTTAATATAATTGACTCACAAAAGACGTTATGAATTACAATCCACTTTAAATTATTTTTTTCTTGTTTTAACTACATTTTTTTTAAAGATTTTATTTATTTATTTGAAACAGAATGAGAGACAGAGAGCATGAGAGGGAGGAGGGTCAGAGGGAGAAGCAGACTCCCCGCCGAGCAGGGAGCCCGATGTGGGACTCGATCCCGGGACTCCAGGATCATGACCTGAGCCGAAGGCAGTCGCCCAACCAACTGAGCCACCCAGGCGCCCTTAACTACATTTTAATGTTAACCTTTTTCTCACAGTGGTTTGCGCCAAAATATATCTCTTTTTAAAGATTTATTTATTTGAGAGAGAGAGAAAGAGCACGCATGGGGGGCAGGGGCAGAGGGAGGAGAGAATCTCAAGCAGACTCTACGCTGAGCAGGGAGCCCTAGGTGGGCTCAGTCTCACTACCCTGAGATAATGACCTGAGCAGAAACCAAGAGTCAGATGCCTAGCCCACCGCACTGCTCAGGCACCCCTCTATCAAAATATATCTTAAATCACTATTTACTAAAATTTCATAGTGAAATATTAAGGAGGGGAAATTAGAGGGGGAGATGAGCCATGAGAGACTATGGACTCTGGGAAACAAACTGAGGGTTTCAGAGGGGAGGGGGTGGGGGGATGGGTTAGCCTGGTGATGGGTATTAAGGAGGGCATGTTCTGCATGGAGCACTGGGTGTTACACGCAAATAATGAATCATGGAACTGCATCAAGAACTAATGAAGTACTGTATGGTGACTAACATAACATAATAAAAAAAAATAAACATGCCTACATGGTCCTCTATTTCTGAAAAGGGACTTATAGTGAAATAAATAATTGGTATTGCTTGGCTAAATAATCCATAATACTAAGCAGAGTAAACAGCATATCGCCTATGGACATTAAAATGGTTAGGATGTACAAATAACTTTTGAAGACTATTGTATTAGATTGTGTAAAAGCCACAATCATAAAGTGGCAGCATTTTCTCAGTGATACTTACTCTTCCAACATTTTATTTTAAAACTGTAATAATTACAGAAGAGAGGCATTTGCATTTGAAAGGTACATACAACCACAATATTGGCTTTGTTAAGTAGGCAAGAAAAGAGGTGTCTGTGTTCTCCCGGTGATGATTTGTTTCCATCTGCCTCGGCTGAGTACCTCTGCAGATGGTCTAAACAAGGACATGTGCAGACACAACACAAAATGCAGTTTATGTGAAAGAAAGGAGTTTCTTCCATTGCAAGAAAGTGTTAATATCTTTTACGTGTCTTTATTACCAATTATGGTTCTCGACTTTGGCCTTTTTCTGATTTTTAGCAAATCCTTATTCACAGAAAAAAGAAACCAATCCAAGTACTTTAAACAGTACCAACTGCTAGATTAACATTAGCTCAGTTAATTCTATAACTCCTCTATCTATTGCCTTATATCCTTATTGGAAGAAAACTTTGTTTATAGACAGCATCGGAATTCATGACATAAATAAGGAAAATAATTATTACAGGGGTGATGCCCGTGATTACTGAGACAGCGCTTCCACTCCACGCATGCATATGCATTTATCAGCATTTTTTCAGCACCTACCAAGTACCAGGCTTTGCTAAACACTAATATTTCAGGGCCTGCCTTCATGAATAAACAATCTAGTGAAGGCTGCAGGGAAATAAACTATGTTCAAGAGATTATTAAATAAACGCACATACTTAAAAAAGTTTTTCCCTGGATCATTTGGTATATTTGGATTTGCATCTTTGGGCATTTTACAGATAACTCAATAGCATCGCTCCAGACTGAGAAGAAGAGTCAACACAGAGAAGTTACATCTTATTCCCAATTGGCTAGTATCTCCTACATACGGCCTCAGCCTCCCGACTAATGGCATTCTCTCCGGACCCTGAGGGACTCCTTTTGATACACAGCTCATAGAACCATTATGCAGAATCTCCCAGGATTTAATATTTTAGTCACATAGAACATTCATCCTAAGCCCCCAGAAGCTTATATTCAACTTCCATTACCAGAAGTTTCCTTATAACCTCTGTAATAACACAGGGAGCAGCCTCACTTGTTGGAAGGGAAAGTCTAACCCTCAGGTCTTTCTCAACTCTTATTGCACATGGAGCATAGCATAAAATTATGATATCTTCTTTGCTTCATTCTTTAAAAAATCTGCTGAATTATGCTCAGAGTCTTCATAGTGTAGAAAGAAAGGCATCTTGCTCACCAACTTTGGCCTCACTTCTGGAATTTCTCTAGGACGTAACTGTTGCCTTAGACTTCACGGCCTCTGTCTCCTCCCACTCTTCTCTTGTGCTTAATTCAGAGCCTCTTACTGTCACTCAGCAGGCGCTGATCAGGGGGGATTTATCCGTTCATTTTTTGTGCCATTTTAAATGTGTCCTGCCTGCTCACCTCGAATCCAGCCTTCCCTGCACCACTATTTGTGATTGACCCCGTTCTCCCACCTTCATCTCCAGCATGTAGGCTGGCCGCTTCTGTAATACTTAAAAATGTGCTTCATAGATTTAAGGAATGTGTTCTGACTCCAGACCAAAACTCCCTGAGAGTAAGAAAAATACCTCGTATTGCTTGTCTTCTCAGAACCCAGCCTCAAAACCATACCCCTCAGAAACATGGAGCTCTTTTTCCTCTCCTCAACCTGCACAAACCCCTTATCCCACACCCACCACTCCCCAGCTCTTCTGGACACAAGCTTGTCACATTCTCCACTTGGAGTTCAGTGTTAGTGGATGCCTAAGTCTCAATAAATATCCCAAGGTCACAGAGAGTGAACCTATGAAGAGGGCAATACCATTACATGGACCATTTTAGCGTGACTATAAAACCATCAAAGCTGAAAATTCAGGGCTCATCAGGTGCACAGGACCCATTCCCAGCAGCTCACATGGTTATATGTTTTTGTGAAATTTTCAAAAGAAAGACATTTTAAGTAAAATTATCTCCTTCCAACCAAACTCCCACTACATCTTATTATGTTGAGAGTCATTGGAGTGACCACAAACATGTATGGGAGTCTGGCTGAAGGGAAATTGAGTGGGGTTGTATGGTCCTGAGATATATTTATGTGGCTTGAGGTCACTTCAGTGTACAGTTAAGCAATTGGTAGCCAGGCACATGTACTAATGGCTCTCAGAAATATTTTTACCATCGACAGTGGGAACTCAGTCAGACATTGAGACATGAAGGTATCAGGTCAGAGATGGTTTCACAATATAAGGTATATCCTACTGTTTCCAAAACTAGATATATGTAGATAGTGGAGAGAAAACAAGATTTATGTGCCAGAAACTAGTCTGTGGAGAATTCTTTCAGTCATCAGACATGTGAACTTATAAACACAAGACTGGGTCTCATTGATGCCTGGTCAACACAGAAGTTCTCCCCTGGAGGAAATTTATTTGATAGCATTGAAGATTATAATTGCACCATGAATTTTTTTCTTTTATAATGGGAATTAAACAAAAGACAATTTATCCAAATTCTTATGTTTGTAGAGCACAAATTTGTAATAGTATTACAAACAGTGAGTATGCCTCTAACAACTCATATATGAAAGAAATTTTAGAGTGATTTCCCACTGAATTTGACAACAACTTGGAAAATGTGTAAGATATTATCAATAAAAGTTTGTAAAGCTGAAAAAATCAACCAACAATATTAGATTAAGACTGAATTATCTTTCTGTTTTATCTAGAGAAAATGTTATAAAACTACTACCATACGAAGAATTGATCAAAGAGTATGGAGCCAAAAATGTAGGGAAAATTATTATGGAGATGTATTAGGCAGTAGGTTAAATATTTTTCTGGAGGTTGTCATGTTTGTGATATTTGTCACCCTTTTTAAATTTGAGATTTGTTGGGATTTCTTTTCTCCTTCTAAATAAATGAATATTCACCTTCACATCTAATTTAGAATTTTCAGTTTTGTTGTTCCCTTTCCTTTTTAAAAAAAAGATTTATTTATTTAGCTGGAAGAGAGAGAAAGAGAGAGAGCATGCTCAAGAGAGTGGGGGGAGGGACAGAGGGAGAGAATCTTCAAGAAGACTCCTGCTGAGCATGGAGCCC
>NW_028031103.1:0-10340 GCF_054177405.1 Leptonychotes weddellii
GGACTCCAGGATCATGACCTGAGCCGAAGGCAGTCGCTTAACCAACTGAGCCACCCAGGCGCCCCTCTACCTTTTAATATTTCTTTTTCTGTACCATGGGCAAGCATATTCCAAATACTTTAGGGAGACAGGGCAATAGAAAGGGAGACTCACATTAAAAGATGTTACTCTTCCCCTTGCCCAGCTCATGTTTCAAAAATGTCATTACAGTGAAGAGGAAAGTAGGAGCACCTGGGTCTCACTGGGTTGAGTATCTGCTGTCAGCTCAGGTCATGATCTTGGGGTCCTGGGATCGAGCCCTGCATTAGGCTCCCTGTTCAGTGGGGAGTCTGCTACTCCCTCTGCCTCTCCCCCCCGCCACCCTCTCACTTGTGCTTGCTCTCTCTTTCAAATAAATAAAAACTTAAAAAAAAAAAAACAATGAAGAGGAAAGTATACACTAACCCTACACTTAATTTGTAACAGATAATGTCTAGCACACAAGAAGCAAAAATAACAATCCTATATTCTAATGTAATTTCCAAGGAGGTATATTCCTTGTTATTCTCACTCATGCCTATTTCTAAATATTTCATATTTGCAGGCTATGCTGGCAGTGCTCGTAACAGCAGCAAATGTCACAAAAGTGAAACATTTGCTTTTAGGTATTTCTGTTACCTTAAATCACAGAATCTCAAAATTGAGATTATTCAATGCAATCCTCTGTGTTCCAGTCAAGAATACCTTTTATAAGATTCCTAACAAATGTCAAACTTAGCTTCTTCTAAATTCCATCAACAAGCAACTCACTATCTTCCTAGCCAAACTATGCCATGATGGAAAATTATTTTTACAGAGAGAGCAAAAGCAGACTAACACAAGATTTGCCATTAATATTATTAATACTATGGTGGCTGTAAACTACATCTCAGTGTATTGCTATTGAGTGTTAACCAATTTCAGTTCTGAGAGAGAGTAGGTAAATGAAGTAAGATAAAAGAAGGCAAACACTCAACAGGCTCAGGAATCCACAGGCCTAACAAAAGACATCAGGAGACCTGGACAGAGGCTGGCATGGTGAAATTCGAAAGTCAAGTCCAAGTCACATCTTCTTTGTCACATCCACTGGCCTACCTATAGCTCTTACCCATGTTCTTCTGCATGGAGTTAGGCATGGCCATAACAGCAGAAGCAGAGTTTCAAAAAGTCTAACTGGTGGAAGACAGGAGAGGCCAGGTTTTGAAATTAGAGTACATGGGAAGTAATAAGGAAAAAATTCAGTTCTCAGAAGGATTTCATACAAACGCTCAGTATTTGATTACCACAAAAGAGTGGGGATATGGAAAAATTGCATAAAAATAATGCTCTGCTATGATCAGATCAACCTGTAATTATCTAAGAAAAATAGTATTTTATTTCCAGTAATTAATTGTCTATAGCCATCATTTGTTCTGAACACAGATCTGACATAAATAAAACACTAAAGCAAGTCTGAAAAGCCTATGAAGTTATTCTATAATTCTTAGTAAAAGCTATCATTTTAGCCAGAAGATTCATGGTCCAAAATTTCTGAAAGAATACAAATCATAAGACAACATTTTATAATCTCAGAATACTAAAAATACTAGCTTAAAGAGACATGTAAAATAAATATTGCATGAAAAACAAAATTATTAAGAATGTATATATAACTAAAATACTGTAATCACAAAAAAAAAAAAAAAAAAAAAGGAAAAAGTGATTGCAAACTTCTTCCTAGCCCTAAAGGTTATGAAGTTAAGAGCTTGGTTGAAAACAGAAAAAAAATGAAATAACAAAACAAAACAGGGGCACCTGGGTGGCTCAGTCAGTTAAGTGACTGCATTCCGCTCAGGTCAGTATCCGGGAGTCCTGGGATCAAGCCCAGCATCAGGCTCCCTGCTCAGTGGAGAGCCTGCTTCTCCCTCTGCCCCTCACCCTGCTTGTGCTTTCTCACTCTCGCTCTCACTCTCTCTTTCTTAAATAAATAAATAAAATCTTTAAAAAAAATAATTGGTGAAAAAGTAAGTCAAGCTGATAAAGAGAATTAATCTTATAAGATTAGCAAAATACTACAAGTTAAGGTTTATCTGGATATATAATTCTATAAAATAGAATTTGAACGCTGCAGTTTTGCTATGAAAGCAACCCCAATACATTGAAGCTCTGCATTCATAGTACTTGAACCACTGCCAGATTTTTTCCATTATTTCACTTTATCCTCAAAACAACTTTGTGAAAACTAACATGCTTCAACCAACCCCATATAGCCAAAGGAAAAACAGGACCACTGCTGGTTAGTGGTAGAACTGGCAGGAAAGCCACAGATTCCTGACACTAAACCTCACTGCCTCTCAGTTTAACTTTAGAAATCTGCCTGGCATTTTCTCGAACCCACATAAAATAAAGGACGATGCTATCAGGGATTTTTTGCATTATATCTGGCAGTCAAAGAATAGCCTCCACCCTAATAGCATTAAGTTAAAGTTATAATAAATTTTTTAGTTTGAATTTTTGTTTTGAAATATATAGTATAGCCACATATCCAAAAATAATTTACTTACTTAGAATGTTGAAGTTTATCTTCAATTAATGGAAGAACAGCTGGAATCATTTCTCGAGGGAAAATCTGGCTGACGATAGTAAGTGCCATACACACTTCTACCAGGTTAGTGCTCTGCAAATCCTGATGTAATGATTAAGCAAACAAAACATTCAGTGCAAATTCTGAAACTTGGGGTTAGTGAGTTCAACATGGCAATGGTCCTACATACTTAACAGTTTTCTACTAACTTTATAATTAATTTGTACATTCAGTATGGATCCTGGAGAAAAAGACAACAGCTGGAAAAGGGCATCTGACTAAAAGTCTTCAGAGATCTGCTTTCAAATGAAACCGTAATAACAGCAGCAGGTGCATGTTTCATTTAGCCCTTACAACTGGATTAAGTTCTATTATTAGCCTCATTTTACAAACTCAGAAACTGATCCAAAATATCTTTCTAAGCCCATTCTGTAAGCCTGGCTTCTTCCAAAAATATCTAATTCAATATGATTGAGGTGAAATGTCAGCTGCCTGGAAGGATAATTTAAGACTTCATATTTACCAACATACAATACAGTACCTTTACAACTGTATTCACAAGGAGAAGCAGCAGTTCATGATTTTCATGTAGAAATAAAGAAACAGCCAAATAACCTACAAAATTTGAGGGGAAAAGTCTCATTATTACCTGCCAAAAATGAACTTCTCCCAAGAAATTAAACAAAGCAATAATATATTCAAAAATTTAAGTGTCCAAGTTAACAGCTACTGGTAACTATAAAGACAGATTGCAAAATATGAGGTTCAAAAACTTCAGGAAGATTTCAGACGTTCTTTATCCTAAAATCTTTAATAATTATGTATCACAGGATATACCTGAAATGGAAAAGAAGCTATCTGTACCAACTTAAGGTCCTATAAATGACATAAGAAATATATGCCTTCTATCTTCTGTGCATATCTCTACACAATCAATCAAAATATTTTCTATCTTGTAGCCAAACATACAACTGTTCAAAATCTAATAGCTACTATAGTTACTAGGGAGTTACTGGCTATTTGTTATTATTGAATGAGCCACCTAATACCAACCTATACGGTGTAAATCGTATATTAAGCCATAAACAATACCCTATTTTCTCAATATGAAGTTACACTATTGAAGGAATAACAGTTGTTGAGGAAAGAAGCACCGTCTACCACATTAAACGTAATCACTGATTTAAGTAAGCATTTTTATTTCAATATTAAAACATAAAAAGTACATCTTAGGATTGAGGAAATACATTAATACTATGACAGATGCCATGTACATGGACTCTAGATACTCCAAGTCATTTTCTTGTCACCCTTTCATACTGATAACATTTGTAAGACAGTTACTATGGGTCAGTACATTACAAGCCTTACCTCATCCAATCCTCACAACTCTATTAAGTATTATTATCCCCCAAAAGAACATGAGGCCCAAAAAGGGTAACTGCACAAAGTCTATGGCTATTACATGGTGGAGCCAACACTCAAACCCAGTCAGTAGGAGTTAGCTCATATTTTAATACCTATGCTGTCCTGTCTCTCCACACAGTCTACACTGAGGTCTTATTCCCTGACTTCCACCCTCATTGTTTTCCATTCTTCCCAATTCTTTCAGTCCTCTCATTAGGAATTCTAATGTCAACTGTCCCCATCATTATCCACACACTGTGTGTGTGTGTGTGTGTGTGTGTGTCTGCTGGGAATCATGGGAAAGCTGTTAGAAACTACCTATTCTCACAACCAAGAAGTAGCAGCATGAGACAGGAAAAAGAATATACCCAGGGGCAAGAAAGAATTGAGAAAAACCCTAGGGAGCATTTAAAGAGATTAAGTCTTATCAGATTGCTGAGCACTCATGTGATCAGCTACAGTATCACCCACACCCAAGTCACCAATATCAAGGTATGAGAAGATAAACAAATTCAAAGATCATCTCAAAAAAAACCTTAATTCTATCTGTTCTAAAAAATATCCTAACTATTTTGACACTCAGGATACAGGGGAGAGAATATTTGGTGACTCAAAAGATGAAAAGTTCCAAAAGACACAGAATAATGACTATGATTATGGAATATGTTTGAGATAAAAGAGTGACATACAGGATAAGAACACAAGCTTTGACTTATAGAAACTTGGGTTTACATTCAGGATCCACCATTTATTAGCTGTATGACCTTGGACAAGTGACTTAACCTTTCTGAGCCTCAGACTTCTCCTCTCTCGCAAGATAAAGCACCTAACATAATACCTGATCTAATGTACTGAAATGTATTTTATTCAACAATATTCCTATAAAAAATAAGAAGGTGTCTCCATCAGAGAAAGCACCAAAGCTATTCCTAGAAATCTCAGGAGAGCTGAAGAGGCAATAGCACCAGAGTGAAGACATACAGAAGGTTTAAATACTATCTTAAAAAAACCAACTTCTATTCATTAGCACACATAAAAAATGTCATGAGGGCGCCTGGGTGGCTCAGTTGGTTAGGCGACTGCCTTCGGCTCAGGTCATGATCCTGGAGTCCCGGGATCGAGTCCCGCATCGGGCTCCCTGCTCGGCGGGGAGTCTGCTTCTCCCTCTGACCCTCCCCCCTCTCATGCTCTATCTCATTCTCGCTCTCAAATAAATAAATAAAATCTTTAAAAAAAAAAAAAATGTCATGATACCTACAGATATATGTCCCTCTACATGGCAATAAAATATTTCCCTACGATCATAAATCTCAATAAAAATGATTCTGAGGTCTCTGTTAAAATTTCTATAACTATGAATAACACATGTACAAGGTTATTCACTGCAACATTATTTACAAAAGCAAAAAATAAAAAATAACCCATATGTCCACCAATAGAGACCTGTAAAAACTATGGCCTATCCATCCATCCAATGAAAATGATGCAACTGTATAAAAGTATGAAGATGTCTAAACAAGGTGTAGAATAATCTATATAGCCATGCTATCTTTAGTATAAGAGAGCGCGTTCGAATATACAGGTGCATTTGCTTGTTTTACAAAAAGAAACAATGGCAAGATTAATCAGAAACTAATGAAAATAGTTACCTATGGGAGTAAGGAACAAACTTAGTAAGGGCGGCTAGAGATAAAAGTGAGACTTCTTTGATTAAACCTTTTTATAAGGTCTTAACTTTTGAAAAATATAACACTTTATATATTTTTTAAATTAAGTAGAAAATGAAAAAAATTATATGAAAGTCTAAGAAGCACAACATAGCAACAGCTGTAAAAAATTAGAGCACCAACCATTGTTTTCAAAATTTCCCTGCCTTTAGGGATCTTAGAATTAGTTCGAGAGCTAAAACATTAATACATGAAAAGGCAACACCATAAGATGACAGATGGTAAAAGCCACCCAAGTGATCACAGAAGAGTTAAAACTTGATTTGGAATACAAAGAGGGACAGACAGGATGCCAGAGGACATTCCCCTTGGAGGGAAGAATACAACATATCTAGAAGAGTGGAGTGAGTTTCAATAAATAGAATACTGGGTGCACCTAGTCTCAGAATCTTTACCAAAATATCTCCCTCCCCCACCCCATCATCTGACAGAGGTGAATATAATTTGTGAAGAATGCTGGTCCTTGAAAACATGACACTATCAACTCCTCTGAATAAAGAACATGTTGTACTCCTATATTACTCTCACGTGTTTCCTTCTTGAATTCTGATACACAGCTGAACCTACGTGAGTAAAAGATTTAAGTCCTTAATTTATTTATTTTTTTTTTAAAGATTTTATTTATTTATTTGAGAGAGAGAGAATGAGAGACAGAGAGCATGAGAGGGAGGAGGGTCAGAGGGAGAAGCAGACTCCCTGCCGAGCAGGGAGCCCGATGCGGGACTCGATCCCAGGACTCCAGGATCATGACCTGAGCCGAAGGCAGTCGCTTAACCAACTGAGCCACCCAGGTGCCCCAGTCCTTAATTTAAAGGATATTTCCTAATAGCCCTAAAGGTTGATTAAAGAGACAAAACACTTTTTAAAAGATACCTCTAATTCTCACAGCTAACATTTATGAAACTAAAAACAGTATATTTAAAATTATTCAAGTCAATTTCAGTTTTTAATTCTATAAAGAAACATTTTTGATCATTAAACTGATGAGGTCAGACAGAATTTTAAATCAGCTTTATTGAGGTATAATTTACACACAAGAAAATTCACTCATTTTTTAAGTGTATGGCTTAATGAGTTTTGACAAATATAGATAGTCATCTAACTATCACAAAAACAGGCAATTTTTAATCTTCTCCAAATTTCCAAAATGCTATGGATCAGTGAGACTGATTTCACTTATAGGTTTGAGTTTTTGAAGTGTTCTCTTCTAAAGCTTTGGAAATTACAAGGCAGTGTTCTAAAAACACACTATATACCCACCATCATTGATTTTACATAGCCGCCGGAACTTTAAGGGCAACATTAAGTATAAAAATCTTACACACATACATACCTACTCTTTTTTCTAAAAGGTTTCCTTGTTGTGCCAACTTGATTGCATGTATGTAGCCAAAGGAAGCGTCATATCCAAGCATTTCACAATATATAAGTCTCACCATACATTCCTTCATTATTTTCTGCAAAGCAAAATATCCAGTAACTGCATAAATAAATAGAATACTTTGATTTTTTTTAAATTATGTTGTAATCATTTCACAGGGAAATCCCTTAATCCTGGCATTGAAGAAATAAAACATACACATATTATAAATTCATAACCTGAAGTCAAATTTTATAAATAAAAGTTGCTCCAAAACTTAGCTTACCAAAAGTACTGATTATAGTAAAATTATTTTAACATTTTGTTAGTGGCAACATTATAAAATAAATCAACTGCAGCTATTTCTTTTTTTTTTAAGATTTATTTATTTATTTGAGAGAGAGCGTGCATGTGCGCAAGCAGGGTGAGGGGCAGAGGGAGAGGGAGCAAGAGACTCTTAAGCAGGCTCCATGCTCAGCATGGAGCCCAATGCCAGGCTCGATCTCACGACCCCAAGATCATGACTGAACCAAAATCAAGAGTTGGACACTCAACTGACTGAGCCACCCAGGCGCCCCAACTATAGCTCTTTCTAATTCTAGGTGTCCCTGTGTAAAATTTGGTTATAATATGAAACACATGGTCTTCAGACAAAATTTCACCCATCGTAATATGACTTGGCTTCTAGATTGGAGCACATCATTTTAATATACTTTGCCAAATGAAAACATCCATAAAATTCCCAAAAGTTGGTAATCATTTGTAAAGAAAATAATTTTTACATTTAAAAACCAAATTGCACCCAAACTTTCTTCAGATTTATTTTGCTGTACATAATATGCAATAGTTTGTTTTACAGGCATTCTTTTTAAATAACTCTCAGTTATCAGGAACTGAAGGGCATGGTATCATTAATAGTATTACTATTCCAATATTTAATTTTTTAACTGGGTCTTTCAATATTTACAACACAAGCTAGTAAGTTGTTTTAGGAGATTCTACAACTTGTTTTATTAGCATAATAATATTTGCATTCTCAATATTTATAGCAAATTTTAATCATAAATAAAAAATATAAATAAAATGTGTTTCAAAATAAGCCCACAGCCTATTTTAATATCTAAAAATTACCTAGGGTTAGTATATTACACAAAATTCAGGTCACTTATGTTTAAAGTAATAAAAGTTAATTCATTAGTATGTTAAGACTACTAAATACTGAAAAAAACAAGCTTAAAAGACACTGGAAGTTCTTCTTCAAAGGCTTCCACATCTGTGGACCCTGGGTGGCTCAGTCGGTGGGCATCTGCCTTGGGCTCAGGTCACGTCCCAGGGTCCTGGGATCGGGCCCCACGTTGGGCTCCCTGCTTAGTGGGGAGTCGGCTCCTGCCTCTCCCTCTGCCTCCCCACTCATGCTCTCTCTCATGCTCTCTCTCTCTCAAATAAATAAAATCTTAAAAAAAAAAAGGCCTCCACATCAATAAGGAGTGAAAGTATTCATCTAATCCATTAAGTATCATCCCTGGTTTTGTAACTTTTTTAAAAAAAGATTTTTTTATTATTATTATTTATTTATTTGACAGAGAGAGAGTGAGCAGGGGGAGCAGGAGAGGGAGAAGCAGGCTCCCCACTAAGCAGGGAGCCGGATGCGGGGCTTGATCCCAGGACCTTGGGATCATGACCTGAGCCGAAGGCAGCCGTTTAACCGACTGAGCCACCCAGGCACCCCAGTTTTGTAACTTTTTATCTCAGAGTCTTTCAAAGGTCATTATGAGATCTATTTAATTAAAATTATATTGCATACATTATTATTCTCCTAGTTTTAGAGAAGAAAGTCCATTCCCCAAAGCAGAAATTTTTTTTACAATTTCTCTAACAAACTGTCATGCAACCTCTACCCAACCACCTCAGGAACAGACTATAAAGCATGCCCAGAGAGGCACCTGGGTGGCTCAGTTGGTTAAGGATCTGACTCTTGATTTTGGCTCAGGTCATGATCTCAGGGTCATGGAATGGAGCCCTGCATGGGATTCCATGCTGAGCGTGGAGCCTGCTTGAGATTCTCTCTCTCCTTCTCTCTCTGCCCCTGCCCTATCATGCTCTCTTGCTCTCTCTCTCTTAAAAAAAAAAAAAAAAAAAAGCATGCCGAGAGTTGGATGTCCATTATTATTACAAAATCTTCCTTCTAAACTCTGGCTCCCTAACTTCTACCTATTTATCTTATTTCTCCAGATGTGTCAATTATAAAAAATGGAAATCAAACAAAGTAAAAGGAGAGATACCATTTCTGCTTAACATTTCTATCAAGTATCATGAATAAATACCACAATGATTTCATACATATACACACATATACATATCTAAACACACACACATATACATATATACACATAAATATACCAGATTAATTATGCTTTGAGCTTCATTTGTCCAAATATTTCTATGATCATAAAAGGAAATATATACATTCTCTTAGACTTTAAAAATGTTCAAGTCAAAAAATGGGCAAAAGACATGAACAGACACTTCTCCAAAGAAGACGTACAAGTGGCTAACAGACACATGAAAAAATGTTCATCATCATTAGCCACCAGGAAAATTCAAATCAAAACCACACTGAGATACCACCTTACACCAGTTAGAATGGCAAATATTGCCAAGACAAGAAACAACAAATGTTGGAGAGGTTGTGGAAAAAGGGGAACCCTCTTACACTGTTGGTGGGAATGCAAGTTGGTACAGCCACTTTGGAAAACAGTGTGGAGGTGCCTCAAAAATTTAAAAATAGAGCTACCCTATGACCCAGCAATTGCACTCCTGGGTATTTACCTCAAAGACACAGATGTAGTGAAAAGAAGGGCCATATGCACCCCAAAGTTCATAGCAGCAATGTCCGCAATAGCCAAACTGTGGAAAGAGCCAAGATGCCCTTCGACAGATGAATGGATAAAGAAGATGTGGTCCATATATACAATGGAATATTACTCAGCCATCAGAAAGGATGAATACCCAACTTTTACATCAACATGGATGGGACTGGAAATTATGCTAAGTGAAATAAGTCAAGCAAAGAAAGTCAATTATCATAAGGTTTCACTTATTTGTCAAACATAAGGAATAGCATGGAGGACATTAGGAGAAGGAAGGGAAAAATGAAGGGGGGAAATCAGAAGGAGAGATGAACCATGAGAGACTATGGACTCTGAGAAACAAGGGTTTCTCAGAGAAACAAGACTCTGAGGGTTTTAGAGGGGAGGGGGGTAGG
>NW_028031104.1:0-573 GCF_054177405.1 Leptonychotes weddellii
TGCAGGACAGGAAAGAGAATGACTTTACAGGCCATATGGTCTCTGTTACAACTACACAACTCTGCCATTGTTGTGGGGAAGCAGCCACAGACAATGCATAAAAGAATGGGCATGGCTGGGTGCCAATAAAACTTTATTTACAAAGACATCAAGTGGGCCAGAATTGGTCTTTGGGCTGTAATTTGCTGGCCCACGTTTCCCTTGCTACACAGAATCAGCATTTCTTGGGAGATTAGAAACTCAGCCCCAAGACCTATGGAAGGGGGAAGCTATATTTCTTTTTGTTTTTTGAGAGAGACAGAGAGAGCATGAGTGGGTGGGAGGGAAGAGAGAAATGGAGAGAAAGTCTTAAGCAAGCTCTACCCTTACCACGGAGCCCGACGCTGGGCTCAATCTAACAACCCTGAGATCATGACCTGAGCAGAAATCAAGAGTCAGACACTCAACTGATTGAGCCACCCAGACGCCCCTAGGAGAAGCTGTATTTGTAACAGTATGCCCAAGTGAACATTATAGAATGCATTGCAGATCATTCTGTTATGCTCTGACACCTTATAAGATTCAGGGGAAGTA
>NW_028031105.1:0-573 GCF_054177405.1 Leptonychotes weddellii
AAAAAAAAAGACCAATAATCTAAGAAAATGGTCCTTTTAACAGAGAGAAAACCAAATTTTAATTCTATACCAGATTATTTTTGATATTAAGAAATTCATTTAACTTAATTAAATTTATTTTTATCTTAGTCAGCTTGACTTCACACTAAAATTCCTTTCCAAAGATTCTTTTTCTACAAACCTTATATAACTTTTTTTTTTACATTCAGATTTTATCCTAGGTTTTCCTCTTCCCCATTTTGAAATAGCCTCTCTGTAGGACAAAATTACTTTGTTTCCTCAACAAAAATGTATTTCCATTCTTCATACCTTTTTTTTTTTCTTCCAAGATTTTATTTAAATTCAAGTGTGGTGATGGGCAGTGGGTGTTACATGCAACTAATGAATTGTTGAACACTACATCAAAAACTAATGATGTATTGTATTTCGGCTAATTGAACATAATAAAAAAATTCAAGTTAGTTAACATATAGTGTAGTATTAGTTTCAGGAGTAGAATTTAGTGATTCATTACTTACATATAACACCCAGTGCTCATCACAAGTGCCCTCCGTAATGCCATCACCTATTTAG
>NW_028031106.1:0-573 GCF_054177405.1 Leptonychotes weddellii
CAGAGGCCCTGGGTCTCAAACCCCTCTCCCACCTGTGGAGGTAGCCTTCCACTTTCAGACCGAGACTCCAGCACCTGGCGACACCGCTGGGTTCTGTCGAGGCAGAGCCTAGCTAGTGACCCAATCTCCCTGCAGTGGGTGCCCTTGGCCCTGCACACCCACACACGGAGAACAGAAGATAGTATGGATGGAGGCCTGGGCCTACCAGTTAGGTACACGCAGAAACCCAAACCCCACAGCAGGTACGGGGCAGTTTTTACCTGAACAGACCTCCACGGGCTGTGGCAAGCATACAGGGAAAATCTCGGGCCACAGTCGAAGAGCCACTTCTGATAGCAGGAACCAGAGGCCTCCAGGCTGAAGTTTTGTTCTAGAACATGGTTCACCATCTCTGAAGCAACTGCGGGTCCTCAGAGGGATCAGGAGCCCGGTGTGTAGAACAGGGCCAGGGCCTCGCCAGGGCCCGGAAGCGGGGGGAGTGCAGGGTGGGGTGCTTAGACTTCTCAGCACTTCTGTTCGGGGCCAGAAGGCCTTGGCCATCACATGGACCAGCCTGGTCAGACGGGTGCACGG
>NW_028031107.1:0-573 GCF_054177405.1 Leptonychotes weddellii
GAAGAAAACGTTAAGAGTTCATTTCACCTAACATTTCACCAAATGAAGAAATTCTATGTAAAATACAACATCTCTAAGAGATACTCATCCAGCCAGCTTTTGTTTAAAACTTATCAGTAACCAAGTGCTTACACCTTCACAAGGAAGACAACCATTGATGAATCACCCTGACTCTGATAAAGTTCTTTCTAAATTGAACTAAATCCAACTCCTATTAATTCTATGATGTTCTCTGAAGCCAGATCAAGTAAGTTTATTCACAGGTGTCTTCAAATATTTGAAGATCTCTTCCATCTCCCTGAAAAGTCAATCTCTTTCCAAACTAAACATCCCTAGCTCTCATTCAATAACCATTCCCTCCTTATGTATATTATGAAATGTAATTATGAGTTCATAGACAATTAATTTATCTAGTCAGAATCTTATACTCATGTCACAAAATGGAAAAAGTCTTTGTCAGGCCAATTTTAATTTTTAAATTAAAAATGTCTAACTCAAACTTCAGCTTATAGCAATTAATTATCAAATCTTGCAAGATGCTATTAGTCTCTATCCTGTTGCATAATACACACA
>NW_028031108.1:0-573 GCF_054177405.1 Leptonychotes weddellii
CTTTTATAGCTAGGCCTACATTTTATTATTTCCACATCCAAAATTGAGGTAAACCTAAATATTTAGAACATCTTTTAAATATAAAACAAAATTATTTCATCAATATGAACATATATATTAAAACTAATTATGGGAATATATGTGAGAATGGCAGGAAGCAGTATTTAATAAGAAAAAAGCAAAACACAAGAGTTTCAATTTGACTTCTCAATTTGCATCTCACTCACCTATTATATCTTCTGGACAAGTCAGCAACCTATTTTTATATACATTTCTACTAGCTGTAGATGGAAGAAACACATAATTTAGGTCACAGAGAAAATATCTAGACATGCTAAAATAATACCAAATATCCAAGTTCAGAAATATAGAGCATAAAATAATTTGCTCCTAAAATTTACCTAATATCTTCTAGAAATAATAAAAAGTATAAACAAAATTCTTAATATGTATGGTAAATCTATCAATTCTTTAGCACCTGAGACAATTTTTTTTTTTATTTTTTTTTTTCCTAGGCAAAGAACTTTATTAACCTTGTTTCAAACTTTATTCCCAGGCTTCTTCAGCTTAACT
>NW_028031109.1:0-573 GCF_054177405.1 Leptonychotes weddellii
TTTTATTTTAGATGATGAGGATAAGCATGTATGTACTAATCACTTTGCCTCTATCAGACTACTTTCCAAAGTGCTTTAAGTGCTTGCTCTGTTGCACTTGCAAAATAAGCTTAGGAAGTAGGTGTTAGGGTCTTCATTTTACAAATAAGGAAACTAAGGACCAAATAAATTACAGTTGACCTTTGATCAACACGGGTTTGAATTGCATAGGTCCACTTATATTCAGATAGTTCACAGTACAATAGTGTAAATATATTTTGTTTTCCTTTTGCTTTTCTTAAGTCTCTTTTCTCTAGTTTATTGTAAGAATACAGTATGTGATATATAGGCAAAGTATATGTTAATTGTTCAGGTTATCAGTAAGACTTCTGGCCAACAGTAGGGTATTAGTAGGTAACTTTTTGGGGAGTCAAAACTTATATGCACCTAATACCCAAACTGTTCAAGGTGGAACTATAATTACTTTGTAAAGACACAGAGCTAGGAAGTGGCAGAGGAAGGATATGAACCCAGGTCTGTCTGACTCTCAAATCTCATTATCAGGCATTATACCTTATGACCTTTTTCTAGCAT
>NW_028031110.1:0-573 GCF_054177405.1 Leptonychotes weddellii
CAAACAATGAATCATGGAACACTACATCTAAAACTAATGATGTAATGTATGGGGATTAACGTAACAATAAAAAAATTTAAAAAAAAATTTAAGAATGGGTGAAACGATTCTTGGCATTCTGAAGACCCACACTGATATAAGTGGATGAAACAATCAACTTCAGAGATCTCCATGGACATCCAGAAGTGATATGGAGAGGGTGAAAGGGAGATGCATATACCCACTCTCTCCTTCTACAACCTTGAGAAAGTGAGTTTGAAAGTGGCTTTAATTCCCATCTGTGGATGCTCTAACACCGGAAGCCATTACAAAGCAGTTAACCCTAAAGGCCCTGATACTAAATTACCTGTAATCCGTCTTCCTATGGACTGAACTGAAAGAAGTCACTGCCTTTAAGAGTCTGTGTCCACACAGGAAATCAGCAGGAAATTCAAAAAGAAAAGATGCAATACGAGGAACTAGTTACAAAGCGTTGCCAAGACTGAGATAGCAAAGAGCAAAAGGTGTGACAGCCTGAAGATGAGTAACTGCAGGAAGCAGCAAACACCCTAGGGTGGGAGGAAGAGGGGGAGG
>NW_028031111.1:0-573 GCF_054177405.1 Leptonychotes weddellii
AGGCTCCAGCAAATCCCATCATATATGCAGCAACACTTAGCAAGGAACAGACCTGATGGGACATGGTGACCCTATACAGCAATGGATTACAGATGGCCACATAGCGGTCATAGGTCATTGAGGTCAACATGTAGCATTCCGAGATGACAAAAAAGAGAAAGAAAAACAGCTGAGTCATGCACCCGACATAGGAGATGATATTCTCCCTTGATACAAAGTTCATCAGCATCTTGGGGGTGAAAACAGAAGAGTAACAGAGATCAATGAAGGATAGGTTGAAGAGGAAGTAGTACATGGGGGTGTGGATGTGCGAGTTGAGACCAATGAGAATGATCAAACCAAGGTTGCCCACCATGGTGACAATGTAGATCATCAGAAACAGGAAAAAGAGGGGTTGCTGGAGCTCTGGGCGGTCTGTTAATCCAGCAAGAAGAAATTCAGTCACTAAGGAGTCATTTCTAACCAATATTCTCCTCTTTGGAAATCTGTGAGAACAGAAGAAAACGCCATTAATAGAAACCCCAGCTGTCTCCTTACACACTCTTATTTATGAGAAGAAGACTCAGACCAGCA
>NW_028031112.1:0-573 GCF_054177405.1 Leptonychotes weddellii
AGAATTGTGCTTTTCATATCAACTGTACTGACACTGTAGTTTAGTGGGCTTCCCCCAGAAGTCTTATGTAGGGCTGTTGCTTACATCGTTCTTTTTACTTTCCTTGATCTTTTCAAGAGTTGTTACGAAACACTGATGACATGCCTGCGAAGAGGTTTATACATCGCTTTTCCTCTCCTCACCCACCTCCCTCGAGTCCCGCACTCCATTTTTGTTACAGTAGTAACTGGTCAGTTAGCTCTTCCTTCCTCTAATCTTTCTCCACTAAGTCGAGATAACAACAGATCATCTTATATACCACTTTCATCTTGTTCTCATTCTTTGGAAGAGCTGATAGTAACATCCCACTCACTAACAAAATAACTTGAAGCACTTCCACCATTTACTGCCCTTTCTTTCAAAGGTAAGGTTTTTGGGGGTGCCCGGCTGGCTCAGTCAGGAGATCGAGACTCTATATCTCAGGGTTGTGAGTTCAAACCCCAGGTTGGATGCAGAGATTACTCAAAAATAAAATCTTAAAAAAAAAAAAAAGCTAAGGTTTTCTTGTGCTGTTTTTTAATAAAGCCCTCAATC
>NW_028031113.1:0-573 GCF_054177405.1 Leptonychotes weddellii
TGCTCTTCTAGTTCCATTGTGATTCTACCTTGACATTCTGAAGTCTGAAACTTGATTCTTTTTTCCTACTCTACGTGTAGGAGAGACATCTGTATTGACACATGTGACTCTAAATCATTCCTTTTCATTACTATCTAAATATGCTGTGATTTATTCCTTTTTACCATTTTTTGTTGTTGTTGAGGAACATTTGAATTTTTCCATTTTGAGCAATTACAAATAATACAGTGGAAAACATTCTTGCGTGTGTGTCTCTTTGGTCACATGTACAAGAGTTCTTCTAGGGGATATACCTAGGAGAGGAATAGCTGAGTCGAAGTATGTGCATTCCTAACTTATTCTATCATTAACTCATTTTCCACTTTATATTCCAATCAACTGTGCATGAGAATTTTATTTCCTTTTGCTTATCTGATGGGTATGATATGGTACCACATGGTACCACATTATATTTCTTTTTTTTTAAAAGATTTTTTATTTATTTATTTGACAGAGAGAGACACAGCAAGAGAGGGAACACAAGCAGGGGGAGTGAGAGAGGGAGAAGCAGGCTTCCCGCTGAGCAGGGAGCCC
>NW_028031114.1:0-10339 GCF_054177405.1 Leptonychotes weddellii
ACTCTGGCGACAGAGTCTAGAATGCACTGGAGAGAGCACAGACAGATGGCAGTGAGGTGGATTGAAGACCATTGCAACAGCCCAGGCATAAGTCAAAAAGGAGCTGAACTAGAGCCCAGGCTGCAGAATTAGAAAAGAACGTGAATGCAAGAGTTGTCATGAAGGATAAATCAGAAAGATTTACAATTAGCCAGAAGGAATTAAACATGATTCTGAAGTTTGGAATCCTAGTCGCCAAGTATCATGGTGAGATAAGTGAGGGGAGAGGACACATGGGTTTAAAAGATTTCGTTTTTCTGACAAAGTGTATTTGAGGTGAGGGTGGGACATCTAAATAGAAACATTCTGTAAACAGATAGATGGGAGGACTGGAACTCAGAGAAGGGTCAGTGGCTGAAATACAGATTTGAAAGGAGCCACAAAAGAACTGGAAAAAAATTCACAGGAGTCAATAAAGAGAGAGAGTTGCAAATGGCAGGACACCAAGTTAGGGACACCATCCTGGTGGCTATTAGGTTTGTTCCATCTTGATACCATATATTTGGTGTCTTTTGCAACACCACATCTCCAGCCTCTGAAAACAGTTGTCACCATCCACCTGGAGTAGGTGTCAGATCCCATGGGGGAAAAGGCTCCCACAGACTGCCCCCACTTCAGATGCCAACTGCAAGTTCAGGGTCACCCATATTTCCGACTGATAGGCTATAAATCTGAGGTTCCTACAACCTCCTCTTCAGTTTCAACAATTTGCTAGTACCACTCACAGACCCCAGAAAGGCACTTCGCTTAGGTTGACCAGTTTATTAGAAAGGATACAAATGAACAACCAGATGAAGAGGTACATAGGTGAGGTCCAGAAGGCTCCCAAGCACAGGAGCTTCTGTCCTCATGGAGCTGGGGTGCACCACCCTCCCAGCACATAGATATATTCACTGACTTGGAAGCTCTCCGAATATGATCATTTAGGGATATTTATGGAGGTTTCATTCCATAGGCATGATGGATTAAATAACTGGCCATTGGCGATTAACTCAATCTCCAACCTCTAGCCTCACTCTTTTCTCCCAGGAGCAGGGGTGGGGTGTAGCAGTGATGTTTGAGACTGAAAGTTCCAAGCTTCTAATCAAGGCTTGATCTTTCTGGCAACCAGCCTCCATCCTGAAGCTATGTAGGGAATCCCTAAGAAACACCTCAACAAAAGAAATTCCTGTCACCCTTATCACTTAAGAAATTCGAAGGGTTTTAGGAGCTCTGCGCCAGGAACTAAGGAAAACCACAAGGGATGTTTTATATAATACCACAGAGGTTATCCTCATTGAAGGGTCAAGGGCAGGAAGAGAAGCTAGGGACAAAGCAATCTGACATGTAGGACAGGAACCAGACTTGGCAGTGCCATGAAGATAAGCTGGAGCACTTCCGAAGGAGGTGGAAAGCGGACATTTAGCTTTCCTTTAGACTTTCCAGCATCTGAGTTCCTTTGCTACATTTGGGAAATTCCTCATCTTACTATATGCAGAGCCTGATCACTTTCCCACCCTGCATTGCAGTTAGGAAGCAGGGGCAACACCTAGACTCTGCCAACCAGACACTCATGCCCAGGCTCTGAACGCGAAGTTGGGGTGGGGGTGCTGCCAGGTACACTCTGCAGTGAATGGTGGCAGCAGCAACAGGCTCCTCCAGTGTGGGTGCCCCCAGCAGTGGAAGCAGCAACATCTAGGGCCGGCGGCAGATTCAATGGATCAATTTCCAGCATGACTGGGGGACTCATTCCTGGCTTCCTGGCCTCCAAGCCTGGTTCCATGCCCTCACCCCATGTCCATCCTCCAACTCCCCAGATTATTTGAGCTTCCCAATACCTTTGTGTCCCTTTTCTTAAATCATCCAGAGTAACTTCTGTTGCTTGCAACTAGGACCCATGGCGAATATAAGAAGTTGCCAACAATGTCAAGTACTGAAGACTATTGCATTCAATTTCATGATTTGGTTATTCGTGATTTTTAGACAGATATCTAGCAATGGGAATAAAATATTATTAACAGTGGAAAAAAGACTGAGTTCAAAGATAATACTTACCTAGCCACATGTCTGAGATCAATATCGTGCTAACAAACAGTATCGATTTGGTTATAGAGTTCTGGAGGACTCATCAGAGTCCAATTGTTAAAAGCCTGAGACCTTCTCTTGTTCAGAGCTATATTTTTTGTGTTAGGTGCGGCTAGAGAGTGATTCTCATTCCTTCTTCCTCCAACAGAGACCCACTCTTAGGATCATAGCCAAGAAGAGAATCGCACAGATTGATCTAACGGAGCAGTAGAAAGGTCTGATTATCCTTCTCTTTCCTCCCCTCCTCTCCTTCCTGTGGGACAAAACACAGGTTCATGAACTTGGCATCCTCAGTTCTTCACACCCTGGTCTCTACCTTTCCACCATGGGCTCTACCTCTCCCTTCCCTCACATACCCCACCATGGACACAGGACTCTCTCAGAGCACATCCCATTCACAAAAGTGACATGTTCTTTCACACATATGAGAAAACACTGCTATATTTTCCTTCTGACTAAGATGGTTCCCCCACTTTTCTGCCTGGCAAACTCACAGGCTTCCTGTATGACTCAGATCAGATATTGCTTATTTGGGGAAGTCGTCCCAAGTTCCACACTTCAGATCAAGTGACTCCTGTTTCTGTTCTCCTTTAACACTGCTCTCTAAACAATTGATTATGCAACATATCTACCTATATCTATTTATAAATTGCATGGGTGTCACTATACCAGTTATATATATCTAAAAGCACACAAAAACAGAAAAATTTAAAATGTGAGATAAAAAATACAAAACAAATTCTAGTATTTTTCCTTGTCCCTACCCCCACCCCTTCAGTCACATCCTTTGTACATAATTCTTTTTTTCCTTTGTACATAATTCTATCACATTCATAGCATCTATTGCATCCTATTATAATTGTTTCAAGACCCTATTGAATTTGCCTTTGTATCTGCACATAAACTAGGTGCTTATATATATCTGTTGAGTTAGCCTAATAACATTATAAGAAATCATTTTTTTATAAATAGTTTCAAGTTCCCATAATTTCTCAGTGGTGACAGATTGAAGAAATTGGTATATTGACTGAGTTATCTGAACAACTGCAGTTTAAAGTCAAGTGAATCACTTTCCTTCATTTAAACTGCCCCGATCTTGTGCTCAGTTAGTTTTCTTTCTGTCAGTCCTGGATTTATGCTTTAGAGCACAAATAAATGACAATCCAATCCTGGATCTGGAGCTATTAAAAATTCCAGAATCTGGGTTTGTTTTTGAAATGAAGTATTTGGACATTACCATCGCAGCTAGGACTGGGTCATTAATTTGCAAATGTGAAAGTCTTCCCAAACAAGCCAAAAGCCCAGTTATTCATGCAAGACTTGAATCAAAGAAAAAAACCAATAGGAATATACTTTAAATAGTCACGATTCCCATTTCTGAAAATTCTATTCATTTTGGGCATTCAAGGCTCAGTGCTTTTTCTTATGAGAATTATCTGACTGTGAAACACTTGTTTAAAAATAGAATCTTTAAAAAATACTATTACGTTGTGGTCCTCTCCAATGTTCATCCTACTTGTTTAAATTATATGCTGATGGCTGAGCTACATAGGCAACATATTAACATATTAATAATTAAGTGAGTTCTGTGACGAAAGCCGGCGTGCACCTGCCTGATGGGAAAGTGGCTCGGTAAGTGCGTGTTGACTCCACATGATGTTCTATAGCTTCATTTCCCAGCGTCCTTGCAATAACCCCTCCCCCCTCCAAATACTCCCATCCAAAAAAAAAAAAAGCTCATTTGGAATAGGTCTATACAGAGTCTTGACTGATCACTTATTCTTTATTTTGTTTGGAATGTATTTTATTTGGAAACAGTAATATGGTGTGAGCTGCTGGCAATATTGCTTTTATTTGGGAAATCCTACAGATAAGAAATTGATAGTAAGTTTAAAGGAGTTGTTTAGCGTTTGAGTTGGTGTTTAGCGTTTGAGTTGGTGTTTGGGGTAATCACTCATCTCTCCTTTCCTCTGGGGGTTTATTCCTGACTGTCCCACACCTGAGGAACAGTAGCCAAAGTACTGCTTGCACAATAACCCCATTGCTGGGCTATCATTAAACCAGACACATACGGCTGAGGCTGTACCCACGGTGAATATGGCTGAATAAAGTTGAGGCCAGAAGGCTTCCCTTCCAAATATTAGATGGCTGGGTCTGTAGAGCAGTGCAAGTCCACTTGCCCAAGCAATTGAATGGGCAGGATTGACATACTCTTCCAGAAGCATGGTTCTGTGGAGGAAGAATGTAAAAAAAGGAAGTGCCTCTTGTCCATCCTGCCCTTTAAGACCAGCTCACTAGCAAAGCATAGGCCAGGAAATGCCTTGAATTCTAGTCCACCAAATCAGCAAGTCCTCTTTCTGTAGAAGTACTAATAGAGTTGAGTATAAGGATAAATATGGGTTAAAGTATTCCATCCACTCTGGCGAAGGAGGCCTAATAGGATGAGAAGGTCTGAAAATTCCTCTTCTCCAATAATGGTAATATTCAGTTCCATAATTTGCTGGTGTTTTCTAAATTTCATGGGTTTGAGGTTATGCATCTGTCAGGTTAGGCCATGTTATGCTGCAGTAAGAAAAGACCCCCAAACTCTCAGAGGCTTTACATGATAAAGATTTATTTCTCTCTCACATTACATGTCTATCAAGGGTCAGCTGTACCTCTGCTCTATGTCATTTTGACTCTAGGACTCGAGGTGACAGAACAGCTTCTGCCTGGGACATTAGCTGTTGCCATAGGAGGAGGGGGAAAATATAGCAAACTATACATCACTTTTGCTCATATTTCATTGAGCAAAGGAAGTTGCACAGACACATGTAAGGCACAGGATGTATCATCCTTTCTAGGAGAGGTCGCCACAAGCAGGTCACTGAATATGATTAAACTATATTACAATATAATGCATGCTGTTACAGTCTTATGTTTTATGTTGACCCCAGAGAACTTTTAAAAAGTAAGACTCAAAGGAGATCTGGAAATGGAGAAATACAACTATGGACATATTCTAGCCCCAGGGATGCTTCATTGTCAAATACTCTAAAAAAAATAGGCTTATTTTGCTCACAATACATGTCCCTCTCAAGGGGCTCTGATCTATGGTGTCCTCACTAAGAGACAAGAGCCTCCATCCTTTCATCTGCAACATGGTGGACCCATGGCAGGGAAAGAGAAGATAAGAATTTGCACATTCTGTCTTAAAGACTTTGACCAAGAAGCAACACATGACACTTCTACAACAACCATTCTGTTGACCAAAGTAGATCACATCACCATGCCCAAATTTAAACAGAAAACCCAATCCCACAATGTGCTTGGAAGGAGGAGAACCAAACCACAGTTGAACCACTCAATGACTACCACATAAGGTACTGAAGGTGGCCTAGGCTGAGCAATGGAAGAAGAATCCAGAATCTACTGACCACCTGTGACTGTTCTGGCCAGATTACAAAGAATAGGGGACAATGAAAAAAAAGAACATCTTTTGTATGTCTCCTCAACTTTAACTTTTCTTTCGGAAAAAAATAAAAGGGTTGAAGTTTCGTATGTTGATGCAAATTTTGAGTTATTTTATATACTAGCCCTGTATTATCTGGGCTGGGTTCCTATCTGAGCTCACCATATAAACCTGCCAGACAAATTTAGTAAGCCATGGAAATAAACTATGGATGACTTTGCAGCCTATTATAGAGTATGACCCTGGGTATAACATTATCTCATCTTGATCCAGTTTAGAGATGGTGGGAGCCACCTCATAAAGGCCTGAGGGGCTCAAATACTCACCTTACAGACTTTGGGGGATGTGCAGGGAAGATAGGATAAGTCTGTGAAGGGGCCAGAGTAAACTCCATTAAGGACAGCAGGCAACTTCTTTCAGAAAGTTCTTTGAAAATCAGAAGAAAATCGGAAGAAAGAAAAGATCTTTTATGTTGAAGAAAATGTTTTCACATATAATATTAATAGTCATCTTTTTACCAATGCTTTAGTAAAATAATTTTTATTTTATCATAAGGGAAGGGGCTCATGAAGACAAAAGTGGCTAAGACCCATGAAAGTCATAATGTGATGCTAGAAAGAGCACCCAGAATCCTCCCCTAACCTCTCTGGAGGGCAGTAGAAATATGGTTGACTCAACCCGATCATTGACATTGGGATTAACAAGCCAAGAACACAAATGAGGAAATTCTGGCCTCAAGGGGAAAATAGGGCCTCCCCCTGCTCCCCACCCCAGGGCATACCATATAGAATGTGCTAAAAATGATGTTCAAGGTCTACATAATAATTTGGGAATCAAGAGGTGGTAGAGTTTTGCTGGGTGATAGAGTGTGATGAGGAAGGGATTACAATGCTAAGCCAGAGCAGTCTACTTCCGGATTCTTCTCTTCCATTATGTCATGGAGTTGTTCCCAATATGGTTCTTCCTTCTCCCTACAAGGGGTAGGGGTGCGAGATTCTGCAAGTTCTAGCCTATGTCCTAAGAAGAAGCTATTGTTTCTTGGGATTGCTCATCCTTGGTGCATTTTTGTCCTTACTGTCATCTTTCCTCACCATTATCTCCTATCTGCACTGTTGCAAGAATGTCCCAACTGGTGACCCTGTTTCCAACCTTGCCCCCTATAGTATAGACCCATGTTACACATTATGGTAACCTCAAGCCACGTAGGGCTATTAAGCCTTTGAAATGCAACTCTTCTGAATTCAGAGGTGCTATAAGAGTGAAATATATGCCAGATTTCAAAGATTTAATATTTTTTAAAAGATGTATATATAATCTTAATAATTTTTATATTGTTTATGTTATAGCATTAATAATTTAGACATTAGGTTAAGTTAAATATACTAAAATTATTTTCACCTGTTTATTTTTGCCTTTTAAAGCAAAAAACTGTTTCTATTTGCTGCTTGAAAATTTTTTGAAATTATGTATGACTCATTTTTGTGGCTCACGTTATATTTCTATCAGGCAACGCTGCTCTAGACTTCATGCAACACCTAGAATCATTCTTTGGGAATCATGAATATCATGTTTCCCTTCTATTCAAAACTCTCCAAAAGCTTTTACATTTCACTCAGAGGCAAGTAACAGATCTTACTGTGGCCTGTAAGGTCTTATGTGATCGTAGATGATCCCGGCTACCTCCCTGACCCCCTCTCCTACTACTTTTGCCTTTGCCACTCCATTCAGGGCACAGTGGCCTCCTTGGTAAACATGCCAACCATGCTTTTACCCCAGGGCCTTTGCATATGTTTTTCCCTCTGCTCAGAATCCCTTTCCCCAGATATTGGGCTGCCACTCCCTCACTTCCTTCAGGTCTCTACTCTTTTGTTACCACCCTATTTAAAGTAAAAGTGTGCGTATGCATGCACACATGCACACACACATCCACAATCCCCTGAGTCACCTGTTCCCTCCTTATTCTGTTTTAGTTATCCTCAGTACTTACTATACCCATCAGTTTTTCTTTTTTTTTTTTTTCTGTTAGAAAGTAAGCTCCACGAGGGCAAGGTTGTTTGTATGTTGTTTACTGCTGAAGACCAAGTGCCTAGAACAGTGCCTGGCATGTAGTAGACACTTAATGAATGTTTGTTGAATGAATGAATATCAGAGCAGTAAATGTGTGTGGATCCAGGGAGGAAAAGCCCAGGATGACCCTCAGGTTTGCCACTAGCCTAAGTAAAAGGATCTCCTTCACCTCCAAGAGATCTGTACACTGGGGTTTGAGGCAAAAGCCTCTCAGTAATAGGGTCCCCTTTGCCTGACTTTGTTCTCTGTAGAAACTCAAGGACAGGACAGGACCTGGGGATGCTAGGTGCTATCCAAATATTATCAACCCTAACACAGCTCACAAAAATCTCTTTTGTATGTGTGTCCTTTTTCTTTCTTTTTTTTCCTTTTTCCTTTAAACACAACTAAAACAGAATACAGTGCTTTAAAATTCTTAGGTAAAATGAAAAGAAAGCTAAGAAATCCAAACAGTATAAAACCGATTACTGTAGGGCTTGGGCTATGATCCTACAATAACTAGAGTCAAGTCACAAATTGATTAAATTTTCAAGGGCAAGGCCTGGCTTCCTCCAGCTTCAGCTTTCATCTGTTCCAGCTCATATGTGCTCTGGGCGTTATCTCATTTCCGATTACCTAGTACACTCCTGAACATTGCCCTTAATTCAAGGAGAAACTGGAATGCCCACTTTTCTAGCCACAAACCCTTGCTTGCTAGAGACCTCAGTTCATAGTTTACGGTTTCTCCAAATGCAATTAATCCCCAGTTCTTCCAGTCAGCCTCCTCCCTGCCCTCACTGGCTCTGAGATTCACTTCCCTGAACCCTTCTCACCCCTACCGGACTCAAGGGAGCCTTTCTGGCAAGATTTAGCAGCTTGGTCTCAATTAGCAAGGAAATGGAGTACCTGGAGGCTGAAGGCCCCAGATGGTAGAAGAGCCCCTTGGAACTCAGCCTCAACATCTGAGAGCTGCTCCAGACCCTCTCTGCCCCTTCCCCATGGGAGGGTTAGGATCTGCTCTGTGTGAGATCAGACAGCGGGGAGTACAATCCCGGGCTACACTCCAGAAACCTCACCCCATTCCATCCCCACACACTGCCCAGCACCAGATATAGTAACCTGTGCCTTTAATGGATGAACATTGTTCCACTCTCTGAGACTCGCCTGAGACGGATTTTGTGGCTTAGGCTGTGCTGGAAGCAAAGGGAAGGAATTATTTAGAAGCACTCTGCTCTGTTTCCTCTCATTGCCTACATCCACACCCACTACCTCAATCATCCAAGCCTGCCAGCCAATGCCTTCCCCCAACTTCCCCTGTACTTTCCTGCCCCTTTCAATCAAGCAAGGACTTCCTTAAGTAACACCTGGCTCCACCACTTACCAGCTGTCCTTTGGGAAATCACTTAATCCAGCAGCGCTGTACTCTCACTTGTAAAATGAGAATGAAATAGAAGGTACCTAGCTCCGAGGGGCCTTGGGAGCTTATCCTCGCTCTCCTCTTCTGAGCTGTAAGTACCTTGTCCACCTGGAGCTGCAGGGCCTGGTTTTATCCCCATGACAAAGGAAAGGGACACAGAGCAGAGCTTAGCTGAGAGTTGGATAGAGAAAGACAGAACAAGTCCCGATAAGCTCAGTGGAGCACCTGGATATGGCTGAGCCTAAATCAGATGCACCCCAAAACTTCCAAGTTGGGTGAATCAACAAATTCCCATTTTTAGTTTTATTTTGTTGGTGGTTGATTGGTTGTTTTGTTGCCTGCAACTGCAAAAGCTCAAACTAAAATACTGCTTTTCTATGCCCTGGCTCTTAACTTTGGCAGCTTCATATAAGATTTTCATGAGTCTCTGGCTCCCCTGGGTGGCAAAGAGAATAAATTCACCTTTCTAGGATTCTTACTCTCTACATAAGCATTTTCATTTCTACAATTTATTCACACTTTGGCGCCTCTAGTCTCGGATATATTTGGGTTTACTCTTAGCCCACAGGTGCCTTAACAGAGATTTCTTTTTCATGATTCCCCCCACCCGTCCCTCCTGTGGTGGTGCTCTGTCTGCAGTGAGCCAGTCGAATTCTCACTGGTCCTATTTGGAGTGGCTACTGGGTTTGGGGCAGTTGCATAGTGAACGGCCCAAGTCAGGAGAGCAGAGGGTCACCCGCCTCCAGAAGCAGTCTGGACACAAAGCACCATTTTAGTATTAGTCCTGGTTTCACCAACCAACTATGTGAACCAGCCCAGATTCTATCATGCTTTCAAAAGCCCCAGCCATGTGTTTCCAAAGAAGACATCCAAACGGCCAACAGACATATGAAAAAGTGCTCAACATTGCTCGGCATCGGGGAAATCCAAATCAAAACCTCAATGAGATACCACCTCACACCAGTCAGAATGGCTAAAATTAACAAGTCAGGAAACGACAGATGTTGGCAGGGATGCGGAGAAAGGGGAACCCTCCTACACTGTTGGTGGGAATGCAAGCTGGTGCAACCACTCTGGAAAACAGTATGGAGGTTCCTCAAAAAGTTGAAAATAGAGCTACCATACGATCTAGCAATTGCACTACTGGGTATTTACCCCAAAGATACAAATGTAGGGATCCGAAGGGGTATGTGTACCCCGATGTTTATAGCAGCAATGTCCACAATAGCCAAACTGTGGAAAGAGCCAAGATGTCCATCGACAGATGAATGGATAAAGAAGATGTGGTATATATATATATAATGGAATATTATGCAGCCATC
>NW_028031115.1:0-573 GCF_054177405.1 Leptonychotes weddellii
TAAGAGAAATAAAAATACATCCTAAATTGTAGAATGCAACCCAAACACACAAGAGTGATGTTATGATTACTACTAACAGTCTTCAGAGGGCACCCCAGCTGTAACCCCCCAAGGAATCAAGTCAGAGCAAGCCATGAGGCCAACAGACTTGGAGACATACATCTAGGAGGTGGCTATATTATAAAACTAATTACTCAGATTGACTTAGAATCATCCCAACATTTTTTCAGGCAGGGAACAATTTCCTTCTCTGTCATGAATGTCTCTCCTTCTCTCATTCTCACTCAACCAGGCCTTTCAAGCAGGGTGACCCCCACCCCATCAAAAACCTGCTCTCAAGGAATCACCCACTGACTGGCATTAAATACATAGTGCCAGTCCACCCCAAAGTGTGTTCTTCCCTGGGGATGCTTGCCCCTCCTCAGCAGAGAAGCAAATTCTCTGACAAAGTCGGGATTCTGAATGGGGCAGGGGAACCCCGAGCAGCAGCAGTCCAGCACGGGGGATGGAGAGGGGGACAGAAACAGACATGGTCCCCACGGGGTTCTGAGAGGTTCTGAGAGTGCAGGAAGC
>NW_028031116.1:0-573 GCF_054177405.1 Leptonychotes weddellii
GAAGAAGAGCTGGAAGGTGGGCAGACCGAAGACTGAGGAGCCAGCAAAGTGGAAGCTGGGGTGGTGCTTGATGGGTCTGATCCACAACCATCTCTGGGGGAGCAGCAAGTAAGAGGAAGGTGGTTCAGGGAGAGACTGAGAAGATGGTGGAGTAGAAAGACCCTAAGCTAGCCTCGTCCCACAGATACAACTAGAAAATACTCATATCCGTGTAAATAATCCATAGAACGACCCAAAGACTCGCAGAACGAACTCCACAGCTAAAGGGAGAGAACAGACCACATCAAAGAGGGTAGGAAGGGCAAAGACACAGTCAGGAGCTAAAAGGGCCTGGCTGTCTGCAGTCTGGAGGGAGCCCACAGTGGGGAAGGGGGTGGCGGGGAGAAGGGCAAGAAACAGACTCTCATGCCGGTGAGCCCACATGAGGAAGATAAATCCCTGTATCATTTGGCTTTGAAAGTGAGAGGGCAGAATTTCATGAGTTCTTACAACCAGGAGGACTTAAAAGCCTGGAATTTTAGGGGTGCCTGGGTGGTGCAGTCGTTTGGGCATGTGACTCTTGGTTCCAGCTTG
>NW_028031117.1:0-573 GCF_054177405.1 Leptonychotes weddellii
GGTCATGCCACTGGCAGTGAAGGATTATAAACACCTTTTTAAAAACAACTCTTAACATGTTACTGGACCTTGACAGACATAGAACACTTGAGCATGGCATACCGTATGGCTTTGTCTCCAGAACAGGCTATTGTAGCTGAATACAGTAATTGAGCAAATGAAACTAGAGTGGTAGGCACTAAAGGCAGAAAGGCAGAGATACTTATAGAACAGGCTAACAAGCTTCAAATGCAGTGGCAAGACAAGGAACCGACAGGGTCTGATCTTTAATTCTAAAGGAACACTGTGGCTGCTGTGGCAAGAATGATCCATGAGAGAACAAAGTGGAGTAGGAGGTAGATCAGTTCAGAGGTGATGAAGAATTAGAGTAGTGACAATGGAGATAATAAAAATTATTCTTTTCTGCATTTATTTTAGATGTAGATGTGATAATAATGACTATAGATTGACTGTAGGTTCTGATTTGTGGCAGTGTTTCTCAAACTTTAATATTTATATAAATTATCTGGGGATCCTGTTAAAATCCAAATTATTTATCTAAAGGGTTTGATTTGAGGCACCTGGTGTTCATCA
>NW_028031118.1:0-573 GCF_054177405.1 Leptonychotes weddellii
GGGAGTGCCGGAGGCAGGCGGGGCCCTGCCCAGAGCCCTGTGACCAGAGCAGGCGGCCTTGCGGGGCTCCCGTGGCCAGGCCGACAGCAGCTGTGGGCTCCCTGGGGTGGGGGGCCCCATGCAGGGCTGTGCTGAGGCCTTGGTTCCTTGGGGCCTGCAGGAGGTGTGGTCACAGCCTGATAAGACGGCCGGGTCCCAGCGGTCAGCCGTGCCCTTCGTGCCCCAGCAGCCTCTGCATGGGGCTCTGGGCGCCTCCCGGGTTCAGCTGCCTTTGCTTGGGAGCCCACTTCCTGCTGACCTATGACCCTGAGACACACGCAGCCCTCGGGAAGGTCACCTGAGGAATGACAGCTGGTGCCAAGCAGGGGCTGGGACACCTTCAGGGCTCAGAGCACATGAGCTTGGAAATTCACTTGCTCCGGTGGTGGGGCCGCCTTGGGAGTGAAGACCCTAGCGTCACCGGGGGCAGGTTTCTAACAGGCCAGGCGGGCCCCAGGGTGACCCCAAAGTCAGAAAGGCCCCCAGGGAAGGGAAGAGTAGAGCCACAAGGTCACCTTGGGGGATGGAGACTGA
>NW_028031119.1:0-573 GCF_054177405.1 Leptonychotes weddellii
GCAAAACTGGGGGACTAGTGATTCTAGCTGCCGGTTGCTAGTTAGGATGACCCACAACCATTTCATGCTATCGAAAGATCACTGACTTTTGTGCAAAGCACTGTACCAGGCACCAGGGAATAATATCATATATCCTATCCTATCATATAATAACTACTATAGCCTAATAAAATATTCTGAAAGGAGAGTTCATTGGCTGCCCTAGATGTGCTCATTGTCTCAAGGGGGCAGACAGGTAGACCATTACTAAAATGCTATTGATGCACACAGCCCTTTTAGGGGACCCAAAGGAAGAGGAATTTGCTGGAAAGATCTAGGAGAGCACTGAAGAAGGGACAGAAGATGAGAAATGTTTCCACCTCCTAATGAGATCTCACCAGCCATTCTAGAGCCCCAAATATCATCCCAGGACATCTATCTAATAACCTCAGGCTGCAGCGTCTTGGTTTTTACTTTTGATAGTTTTCAATTGCCAACACCAGGGGTATCAGTTGAGGAGGGGGTGGATCCGGTCCGTGACTATTACTGTATACAGATAGGGTCCGGGTCCTGCCGTGGGAACCGTGTAATACC
>NW_028031120.1:0-573 GCF_054177405.1 Leptonychotes weddellii
TCATGGCCAAATCCAGCCCACTGCCCGTTTTTACACCACCCACGAGCTAATAATGGCCTTTCTATTTTTAAATGGTTGAGAAAAGAGGAGTAATATTTCATGACATGAAAATTACATGAAACTCAAAATTCAGTGTCCATAACTTTTACTGGTGCATGGCCACACGCGTTCATTGCTTCTGTGTTCACAGGCAGGACTGAGTTACTGCAACACAAACCCTATGGCCCACACAGCTGAAAATACTTACTGTCGGGGCCCTTTACAGGAAGCTGGCCAACCCCTAGTTTATGCTAATCTTATTTACATGTTAACGACCAGGGAGAGTGTTCAAGAAAAGCAGATCTATTCAGCTGTAAACTTCACAAACCTCCCACATTTGCCTGCTAGGCTAACATGTAATTTTATAAATCACATTTTTTGCAGGCCTGTCCAGGTCGTAAGCAAAGAAAGATGGGGACTGTAAGAAAAGGCAAAATCTCACAATTCCTTAGAGCAAGTTGACCAAGGATCTACATTAAAACAAAATCTGCTGTGCATTTGGATGTAGCAATTTCTATAAAATAATGTCCCTGA
>NW_028031121.1:0-573 GCF_054177405.1 Leptonychotes weddellii
TTTTTCTTTGGGGAAATAAGAAGTTGCCAGTCCAGGTGTGAAGCAGATTTGTTGGTTGAGAGAAAAGTCAAGTGGCTGATGGGGTGCACTTTACAGTAATTTAGAAGAAACAGGCTGGCTAGCATCATCCTATTTAGTGAAGCTTGATTTTCTTGATCCTTGATGACATCGTAATAGCCTTTGCCCTTCCGGTCTACTAGTTTCTTCCAGTTAAGAACTATGGCGAGAGGGTGGGCGAGGCTGTAGAACTCCTTCGGGATGCACGACAAGATATCCAGGGTAGAAAACTGAGCTTCTTGTTTGGGGAAAATAAACAACTGGAAGAGGCAAGTGCTTGCATTTTTCTCATGGAAGATTATCTGCTCCCTCGCTGGCCTGGCCAACTCAGTGGCTTGGCCAAGAAGAAGGGCCCCACCCTTTAATAGCTCTGAGGATTCTGCTCCTGAACATCTGGTCGAACTAGAAATTCAGAGGCAGTACATGAATGTGAATAATCCAGATTTACCTAGAGAAATACAGAACCTCTGTTTGTACAAAGAAGAGATACAGAGGGGAAGAAATCCATCTACCACT
>NW_028031122.1:0-573 GCF_054177405.1 Leptonychotes weddellii
ATCTTACTGAATATGCATGATTGCCAGTACCACACACAGTATATCTAGACATACTTTCCCATCTCATTGCATCATTTGGAGTCACTGAGTGAAATCTAGGTTGTTGTTATTTCAAGGGTCAAATACTCAGAGGCAAAACAGAAGCTCCAAATAATATATAATGCTTTTAAAATGATAAATCATTGATATGCTTCCTGGAATTTTCTTACCTGCTCTGTAAACTAAACTCAGACATTTATTTTTTCAACAACAGACAATACTAGTTATACATTTAAAGCTTAAGAATAAATATTAAAAATATTAGTTCTTTTCAATTAATTGATGCCAGAGTCTATATTCAGTTGTGCACATATTCTTAAAATCTCCAAAAGGAAAAAGTAAATTGTTACATACAGAATATGCAAAAATACTGACACTTAAATTTTATATTATCTATAAGTAATCATAACTAGCTTAAGAGTCAATAAAATTTCGGGTGAGGGAAACCCAGGGCCGGGCCAGCCCTCTCTCCTTCCCAGTCCTGGGCATCGGGTGGAGCGGCACTTCTGTGGCCCACTCTCCGCCTGCCCCTCC
>NW_028031123.1:0-573 GCF_054177405.1 Leptonychotes weddellii
AAAGGGTTTTAAATTTTGTGTCTAACACATTTTCCAGGTGTTAATTTTACTAGGAAATTTGCCTCCACACCCAAAACTAGATGTCAATGTGAAGAAGATTTATAATAGACTGTTGATGGAATAATATGGAATTTGATCCAAAGCAATGAATTCATTTGATGTGGGGGTTGGAGGGGTCAGAATGTCATGTTTGAACACCACATGGTTTAGAAGACTGTGTTTAGGTGTATTTGTGAGTCCATTCCCAATCCAGAAATAGATATTCACATGAATTTCTTGGAGCTGGGCTCTCAGATGTCCTGGAAGCTTGTCTATAGAAGGTCTGATGCTTGAACAAAGACTATGGAATCTGCATTCAGAAATGCAGAAAGGGGGCACCTGGGTGGCTCAGTTGGTTAAGCGACTGCCTTCGGCTCAGGTCATGATCCTGGAGTCCCGGGATCGAGTCCCACATCGGGCTCCCTGCTCAGCAGGGGGTCTGCTTCTCCCTCTGCCCTCTTCCCTCTCGTGCTCTCTGTCTCTCATTCTCTCTCTCTCAAATAAATAAATAAAATCTTTAAGAAAAAAAAAAAA
>NW_028031124.1:0-573 GCF_054177405.1 Leptonychotes weddellii
GAGAGAGGGAACACAAGCAGGGGGAGCTGGAGGGGGAGAAGCAGGCTTCCCTCAGAGCAGGGAGCCCGACGTGGGGCTCGATCCCAGGACTCTGGGATCATGACCTGAGCCGAAGGCAGACACTTAACGACTGAGCCACCCAGGCGCCCTTTGCTGTTACTTTTGAAAGATATTTTCAGTGGGTAAGAAATTCTAGGTTGACAGTTTTCCCCCAGTGCTTTAAAAAAGTCACCCCATTGACTTCTAGATTGCATAGTTTTGGCAAGAAGTAATGTTGTAATTTTTATCTTTTCTTCCTTTGTATATGTAATGTGTCTTTTCTGCCCCTGCTTGCTTTTAAGATTTCCTCTTTATATTTGGATTTCTGTGATTTGACTGTTAATGTATCCAGCTGTGTGCTGTGTTATTATTGCTTTCTTTTTTAAATATATATTTATCTTGATTTTAAACTATCTCAGATGTAATAATTTATTCTTTTATTTTTTTTGAAAACTTTTGACTATTATCTCTTCAAATATTTCTGCCTCACTTTCTCTCTTCTCATTCTAGAACTCTGTTTTTAAAAATGTTAGA
>NW_028031125.1:0-10339 GCF_054177405.1 Leptonychotes weddellii
CGCCGTCTATCTTCCTGAATATTGCCTTGTATTCACTTCTCCACACGTCCTACCTTCCAGAAACTGGTCACTTTTCTGTTCAGAGAGTTGCTGCTATTCTTTTCTTCAATCTCCTGTTGAGTTCGTAGGTGTTCAGAATGGTTTGATCCCTATCTAACTGAATTCCTGGGACCAGACAAAATTTAGGTCTCCTACTCCTCTGCCATCTTGCTCCTCCACCCCGTATTTATTTTTTATGAGTCATTGTTGACTATATTTTAATTTTCATAATAAATAGGAAAACACATCATTTAATGAAAAACAGCAAAAAAATGATTTTCCTGTTCTATGCATAGTGGATTATTAGTGGCTTCATGAGCTGCCATTCTTGTTGAATACAACCAATGTATCTTTTTTTAAAACAATTTTTATTGTTTTAAATCTGAGTAAAGTTGACACACTGTCTTTGTTTATATTGGCTTCATCACCAGCCTAGCTCTTCTAATGGTAGAAAAATGGCTCTAAGCCTTATGTCTTTTCACCACCGGAAGAAGAGAGGTGAAAACTACTTCATTGCAACAGCCATAGCATGTCAGAGGCTCTAGCTGGTTATGCACCAATGTCTGAGCCAATCACTGTGGTCAGAGGCATGGCAGATGATGTGCTTTCAGGTCAATGGGGCCTCACTTCTGGAAGTAGGTTAACCTACCTTAAACATATTGGCTAAAATTGAGGGGCATGCATTCCCAAAAGTAAAAGAATGTTAAGGACACAAGCAAGATGACCACTCTAATTTATCAATGTGATTCTTTGTTATTTTGAAAGAATGCTACTCATAGGCAGGAATTAATTTTATTTCTCTCTCTGTCCCCTTCCCCATCTCTCTCTCTCTCTTTTCCTTGTTGAAGATAGAGACAATGATGCAAAGCTGCAGGAGGAACCAAGGCAAAATACGTAGGTAAAACAAGTTTAAGACACCTGGAAAACAGTATCAATGTCATCTGAGATTGCTGGTACCTTGAAATGCTAGAAACAGAGTTTATTGTGACTTCTTATTGGCTACCCAAAGCTCTATGACCACTTCTGGCTTGTACCCCAGAGTGTATTCCATTGTTCCAGATTTATTTTAGCTTCCAGGAAAGAATCATTGGCCTGAATACTTCATTTTCCAACCAATCTCAATAGCAATGATTTTTGGCATAATTTTGCAGGTTGGCTTTGTTTCAAACCATCAGCTTTCCATCAACACATTTTGTCTCCGAAGGCAAAATCAGTTTCTGCCCTCTACATTTTTATGAAGGTTCTCATCTCTGGGGATGTTATATTCAAAGTTACCAGATGTGCAAATACAGCCTCAGGCTGAATCTGTGGCCCCATTATAATCGGACTTCCTGTTTTGACAACTCTCTGCTCATACAAAGAGGAACAGGTAGCATCTTGAAGTGAATTCACTGCAACCATTTGGAATGAAACCTTCCAGGTTCAGCAACTGACAACTATCTCAGTAGAGAAAGTGACAGCATTTGCAGCTTGGAGAATCACCTCATAAATCTGCTGTCCCACTTTTGTTATACAGATTTTAAATTAGACTTGATTTATTAGAAATTTTCCAAGCTACTGAGAAATTAAGCATGGACTAAAATGCCTTTCTTCAGAGAATTAATGTCAGGATTACTGGTGATGTAACATAGAGAAGAAATTATAGCTCAAATATAATGAAAAAAAAACACAACAAAACACCTTATTTAAAAGCAAGAGAATTGAGTTCTAATTCAGAAGTTGGCCCTGAGCAGCTGTTTGATTTTGGACAATGTCCTTGTAGGGTCTCGTTTTCTTTACTTATAAATAAAAGGCTGCAGTTGGACAGCCTTCAGTACTAGTAATTTATTCCATTTCTGCTTTTGTTACAAACTAAGAGAAAAAGGAGATAGGAAAGAATGATAAAATACATCAGCACTGAGTCTACTCAACACTCACTGCCATAATAAAATATACAAAAAAGTTGCAACAAAAAGGAGGAAAAAAATCCGTTATACTCTATTTTTGACTCAGTTACCTAATAAAAAATCTCTAGTTACGTTTACTTAAACCTCACTAGTTAAATTATGTAGAAGTTTAATTTTATTTCAGATGATCTCAAAACTTTTATTCTGCATCAGCACATCTGTAGGGTAGCATCCACTAACGCTGTTTAACACTGGAAGTTTGTCTTTGGTGGCTGGGCCACTCTATCAGGTTACATCAGCTTCTCATGGAGTAGGAACTGTGGTGAACATAGAGATGTGCCATCTGAGACCTTAGCTAATTTACAAGGCCCAGTGCACAAAAATGCAGGGATCCATTTTTTTAATTATCAAGAATTTCAGGACAGCAACAGCAGAGCATTGACCCAAACAAAGGCCCCTGGGGGGCCCTGAGTGAGTGCAAAGGTCATATACCTATAAGGCAGGCCCTGGTACTACCCAGATGACCCTTCAAGAGGGGAGGGAGGTGGGGGGGGTGGGTTAGACCGGTGATGGGTATTAAGGAGGGTACGTACTGCATGGAGCACTGGGTGTTATACAAAAACAATGAATCGTGGATCACTACATCGAAAACTAATGATGTATTGTATGATGACTAACATAAAATAAAATTGAAAAAAAAAAAAGAACTTGTTGCTTCAGCTGTGAGGAATGCCAAGGATGGCCTCATCTGCAAGGAGCCTAGCTTCCTGGGGTGGAGCATACCCAACTGTGGCAGGGATGTAAAGGGCTGGTCACTTTAGCCCCACATGAGACAACTTGGGTGCGCCATTTCCACACCTTCTCAAGGGTCTGCTGAGGCTCTGGTCTGCATCACAATTTACTTGCTTACTCTACTTAGTTCTGCCTTCCCTGTTTGGTCCCCAGGTATTGTTTCCAACAGTACTTTCTATACCCTAAACTTTCTCAGAGTCTGCTTCTGAAGACTGAATATTATTATTATTTATTTTAAGCATAATAACTTTGAAAACAATGCATTTTTAATTAAAAACATACAAAAAGAAACTATACAAGAGAAAATAAGAATAAAATCACACAAATGTTCACACCCAATAAGGATCAGCATTTGTATGTGTTAAACCTTGTCTCAGGTTTCGCTCTGGGCTTGTGTAGAGATAGGAGGGTCTAATGGTTTGGTAGAGAGATAGATGCAGAGAGATATAAATAGAAATAAAGTAAATGTGAGGACTAAATAATATCACATATTGAGTCCACACAAGGATTCAAAACAGTGCTAGGCACATAAATGATAATGTGCCCAAATCTCTCCCTGTCTGCTCTTTTCCTGTATGTGTATTTCAGTTGCAATTCTATTATTTCCCTGTTTCCCCATTGCAAATATCATTGGATATTCACATACAAATGAGGTTCCTGGGAGAAGTTCACAACAGTAAAAGAGAGCAGTATGAGAGGTGCTAAACTCTCAGATGTATGCTGCTTAGTTGGTACTTCCTTTACTGTAAGATGTAATAGCTCCCATGTGTTAATTATAATAACAATTGATCTTTCAAGGTCAAAACTCTGGAGGAGGAAAACCTTTCAAATTAGCAGCCAATGTAAGTTAAAATTGTCATCAGTGCCATTGGCCTGAATAATATGTTTTTGCAAGCTGAGAAGCCTTAATCACCAGCGAAATCATAATAGAAACAGAAATATAATTCAGAATTCTTTTCCTGGAAGTTTTCTTCACTGAGCTGAATCCTAAAAAAACCCGATCAGGTAAGATATTTTGTTGCAGGGATTGGTGTTACCACAACAGTGCAGGTTTCTTTGACAGCCTTACAATTACGAGGAGTACAGGGAGTCTTGGTCCCTACTGAAGTGCATCCTCCTCTAAAATCTGAGGGTTTGACTCAACATAGTAGTGTGGAACAAGACTCAGAGATTTTGAAGTTCCTTGCTGACAATTTATGATCATCACAGAAACTTAATACATAAACAAACAATACCAGACATCAAATCTCAATCAGAAAAAAAAATTAAGCTAGTCAAAAGGAATGTGTGTTTATCTGAAATAAGAACAGCATTTTGAAGCAAAGCAAATATGAAACATCTTCTTTTGCCCAGATGATGTCCTAGAAGAATGCTTTGCCAGATGTATGTTTCAAGTTAGAAGGAGTGTTCCTAGGGCCTCAAATTAAAACTGTCTTGGTAAAAAGACAGAAGTTTTGCAGGAATCATCTGCAAACAAACTGACAGCCCCTGAGTAAATCCTTGGAAAGTCTAAAACCACCAGAATTTGAAGTCCTAGCGAGTCATGAGTGGGCCATGTGCTGTGCCAACTGAAGCTCTGCAGTGTGGAGCCATGTGGGAGTGGGTGTGAATCCTAGCCCCACCATATTTCATCTGTAAGAGTGGGCCAGTCACTTTACCTCTTTACACCCCAAGTTCCTTACCTGTAAGTATTGACGCAGACAACCACATCAAATGTCACTGTGAAAGTTGTTTGGATAACTTACGTTAGGCACTGGGGCAGAACTGGCACCCAGCACATGAGAGCTATCACCCCTCATGGTATCACCTTTCAGAACTCTGCCACTCATGGGAAAGAGGGAGAAAAAGATGGAAACAGCCAGCCTAAGAAAAATGAAGTTTGAAGCTCTCAAGGCATTTTAAAGTCCAAAGAACAATGTGAAACACAAAGCGATCCAGGGTAAACGTGAGACATGTAAACTGGATGCTTAAAATATGCAAATAAAAATATGTGTAGGAAAATCATCTATAAAGGACACAGCCCTGCACAATTATTACCAAAAGTGTTGGTTTGGAGTTCAATTATAAAGAGAGCATCACAATAACAGCAACCATGGCTAGACATTAATAGCTTATTATGTGTAAAAACATACTAAATGCTCACCAGGGATGTCTTGTTTTATATTTTTATATTTTATATTTTATCTTAATTTATATTTTTATTTAAGGATATTCTTATTTATTTTATATTTATATTGTTTAGATGAAATTTATTTATTTATTTATTTATTTATTATTTCATTTTTGACTTTCATACTGGAAAAGTCCCAAGACATTGGATTTTTTTTTTTTTAAGGTTTGCAATGTGATATTTTGCTACACATATACATTGTGAAATGATTACCACAACCAAGCTAATTAACATATCCATCACTTTACATAGTTACCATTTTGAAATATGGGGTCAGAACACTTACGAATGGGGGAGCCTGGGTGGCTCAGTCCATTAAGTGTCTGCCTTCAGCTCAGGTCATGATCCCAGGTCCTGGGGTCCAACCCCACATTGGGCTCCCTGCTCAGCTGGGAGCCTGCTTCTTCCTCTCCCTCAATACCTCTCCCCTGCTTGTGCTCTCTCTCTCTCTCAAATAAATAAATAAATAAATAAATAAATAAATAAATAAATAAAATCCTTAAAAAAATAAAAAAGAATACTTAAGAACTACAGTCTTAGAATACTTCAACTATCCAACCCAGTATTATTAACTACAGTCATCAGGCTATGCATTGTATCTCCAGAGCTGATCACCTTCCATAACTGAAACGTTCTGCCCTTTGACCAACATCTCCTCATTTATTGTTATTAACCCTATTTTACAAATGTGGAAACCAAGGCACATGTTCAACAACATGCTCAAAATCCCACAAGAAGAAAATCTGGCAGCTTCCAGTTGCCAGGTTGAATCCTGCCTGTCCATTTCTCATCTGCCATCTTCTGCCACATCTTGTGGAATGCCATGGGCTTAACGGTTATCAGGAACCTACTTGGAATCTTAGCACTACTACATGTTAGTTGTGTACTTCTTGGGCATACAATTATTCAGTTTTTCTGAACTGCTGTTTTTTCTTAAATAAGGAAAATACTAGTTCCTTCCTTGCAGTGTTATTGTAAAGTAGCTGTTATTAGTGTTTTTATTAATGTAGAAGATATTTACTCATTTTATTGTTGATTTTCTTGACTTTTAGAGGGAGAAAAAAACTTTTCATAAAACTTTTCAAGCAGAAATGACTCTTCTGGTCCAGTGTTTTCCATTTATTCCTCATCTCTAAGAATTTTACATTTATATATGCTTATAGTATTATTAGTTAGTTTTTCCCCTTGTGAGTTGAGTGATATGTAAGTTGACAACAATTTAAATATCTACTGTAGTCTCTCCAAAGCAATAAAATCTATAAAATCTCAAAGCAGATAAGATACTTTGTTTTTTGATTGTACTAAAACAACCAAATGACTATCACAATTTAAAATTCCAAATACACTCAGTGGTAATGGATGCACACTTTGGAAAATGGCATTCAATCAACCTTCAAAAGAGAGTGCTGAGACCCAGAGGTGCAATATGCTCCTGGGTACACAGATAACTCATGGCCAAGCTTGGAATTCACACCTCCCAATGGCTCACCAGCTATACAAGACGGCAATCCTGTTCCTCAAAGCCAAGTTGCAGGTCCATGGACTGAGTCTGCTCAGAAAGTAAATGTGGGATTTTGGAATCAGTCCATCCAAGGGGAGTAGTTGATTCCCCTGTGTTGTGAAACGTGTCTCTGAAACTTAACACAGATCACACATTTTCATTCCTATTAAAAATCCTGTCAGAGTTTCCTCAAACTGGGCTTTGAACTGTTGGCTAAGTTCAAATTACATATGCTTTGGCACTGTTTAGAAGGAAGTGTTCTGGATAATGTTCCTCTACTAATAGAGGGAGACTTTCAACACTCTCATTGAAATGTTACTGAATTGGAATCCTTTTCTGTTCATTGTGTTTAGCAAGAAAGACACTGTGTTGTTTTTTTTTTCCCTTGATGTAGACATAGCAAATAAATACTACTGCTACTACTGTGTATGTCAGGGCTGTACTCGTTCTGGTAAAATGTCCAAGTGTGATGCTACTTTCCACACCCAGATGGATGTTCAGCGTACTGGTTCCCTGTGCCATTCTGGATATGGTCTTTCAAAGTCTGGCAGGCCAGAGAGATGAAAGAAGTCAGGGTTTGCAACTGGAAAACTAGCTCTGACATTAAATAATCATATGACCTTGGATGACCATATGACCTTAGATGATGAACTTAACTCATCTGGACTTTACTTTCTTCCTTTGGAAAATGAAGAGAATAATGATGCCTGGTCAATGAAAGTCACACAAGTGTTATGAGGGTGAGAAAAAAATATGTATAGGAGAGTCATTAATCAAAGGCACAGCACCACACAAATATTACCAAGGATTCTATTTTGGAGTTCAATTATAAAATTGGAATGCACTTTAACACACCTTTGAAGCATAAAAAATGTTGGTTGAAGAAAGGGGATATGTGCACTTATGGTCTCATTCATTTTTTCTTCTATAAACTATGTTATTGACTCTTCCAATTTTTATTTTTTAATTTTTTTAACTTACTGGGCAGAGATGTTAAAGAGAGGTTTCTGGTGAATTGTTTTGTTACTTAGTTCAGAATAATAACAAGTTGCCAAATTCATTAAACTGCATTTTAGATTGATACAATATAATTTCCACCATGCTTGGAAAAAAAAATGGGAACTATTCTTTTTGGGATTAATTTTTATTTTTGCCAAGAAATTCATATGCATTGTGAAAATAATTAGATATTATGAAAAAAAGGTATAAGTGAAATACAGCAGGAGCTTTGTCCTTTTCTTCCCACCCTCAAATCCTTTCCCTCCCGGTACCTACTTTCAGCTCTTAAAGCCATTATTTCTGGTATTTATCTCCAAAACTCTAAATAACATGTTTATACTTTTCTTTCTTCATTGATTAAGTGTGATTCTTTTCTTTCTTCATTGATTAATTGTGAATGTTATCTACTGACTCTGTATCATGGTAGTTGATGGATATTTAGCTCTCTTACATCCAGATCTCTGTTCTCTCCCTATTGTCTCTTAAATAATTGTGGTAGTTTAGAGCTGACTGCATTATCAGTGTCACCCCTTCCTTTTGAGAGGTAGGATCTATTTCCCTCGCCTTGAATATGTACTAACCTGTAACTGCTTTGATCACTGGAATGTAGCAGAAGTGATGCTGTGCTAGTTCTGAACCTAGCCTTTAGGAAGACTGATAGTTTTGCCTTAATCCTCTTGGAATACTTGTAGACTCTCTTTGCTAGGTAGGAGGACTCTGAAGAATTTTAGTCATGTTGTCCCACAGCAATCTCACAGTCAAGCAAAAGTATGGAAGAGCCTTTGTAAGAAAGATTTATAGATATGAATATCATCAAATGTAGTGGGCCCTAATAAGATTCAAAAGAAACCCATGAAGTTTTAAAAATAATTTAAATGGTGTACATATTACCAATTTAGTGTGAAAAGAGTCAGAAAGAGCTCAGAATAAGAGCTGTCAGAGTCTCTAATCTCTCAGCAGGAATCAGACTAGAACATATGCTATCTAGTTTCTTTCTTATGGAAAAGGAAAGATAATTCATGATGGAACGAAAAACCCAGAGGGCAGAGTCAAGAGCCATGGAAAATTTTCCCAAGAAGCAGGACTGGGATGGAATATAAGAACTAGCAACATGTGTCTAGTTAGTTTCAAAATTTCTCTAGAGTAGTGACTGCAACATGAGTCTTAATCCCTTCTTTTTATTTTATTTTTTTTAAAGATTTTATTTATTTATTTGACAGAGACACAGTGAGAGAGAGGGAACACAAGCAGGGGGAGTGGGAGAGGGAGAAGCAGGCTTCCAGCGGAGCAGGGAGCCCAATGTGGGGCTCGATCCCAGGATCCCGGGATCATGACCTAAGCCGAAGGCAGACGCTTAATGACTGAGCCACCCAGGCTTCCCTTAATCCCTTTTTTTAAAACAGGAGCATCTGTGATAGTTATTTTCTCTCTGTTCCAACACTGTATATGGGGTGTATAGGGGGCATGTAACTTTGTGTTTGGTTTCTAGGTCTTTAGATTGAAAGGACTGTACTCATAGAGCTATGCCTGAAGAGTCTCACCATTTTTTCCTTATTCATTCATTTTGTCCTCTTGTACCAGGGCTGACTTGTGACTGCTTTGACTAATGGAGCATGGGGGAAGTGATGCTTTGGCAGTCTACACCTCTCATATAAGAGCACTGTAAGCTTTTGCCTTAGTCTCGCGGATCCTTGAATATATGCCATGAAATAGACCACATAAAGAGGTCCTGAGACTACATATAGAGTGAGAAGTGTCCAGCTAACCTAGGGAAGGTCCACACATATAAGTAAAACTATCTTATATCTTCTATTTTGTTGGTGTTTGGAAATAAAGAATGGCACTTGGGTTTTCCCCATTCACTATGCAGAGTTCTATGTAATCTGCATTTTCAGTGTCTTACCCTCAACTTCTACCAAACATGGTGACTGCTTTCAAGACCTCTCTGGTTACATTTCTTGAAAGAATAAATTCTGGTTTCTTATAGGAGCAGGGGAAAAATTAGCTAGTTACTTCTTCATGGGGTGGGAGAGGGAATATGGGGGTCAAACCCACATTTAAGCTTATCTAAATTTTCCATAGTACATAGTACACAAATTTTGAACATTTCTGGGATTCTTTGGGTTTAACTGAATTACTTTTCACAATTATTCCCCTTCCAGGTGTTCAGGTTCAGATTTATAGTGTTATTTTGGTATGTAAACAACATAATAAATGTATGCTACTTATATAGAGACTCGGTTAAGAATTCAACAAATTGTAGCTTTCCTTACGTTGTTGTCTCTATCTGTATGGTAAAGGAATTAATTATAGTGTAGGAACTATACTGTCTAGGTTCAAATCTTCATTCTATTTCATAGTTATGAGATGCTGAGCACGCTACTTCTCTCTTTGCATTCTTTGCATCAGTGACTATCTGTAACAATGGGACTTATTTCACTACCTCATAGGGTTGTTATGAGGACTATATACAGCAATCAATATAAATCGCCAAGCCCTTAGATAACATTGAATGAATATTAGCTACTCTTATTAATAACATCTCTAGGTCCTCTCCAATTCAATGATTCTCAAATGAAGTATCTCAATAATGACATTTATTTGATCAAAATAAAGTACTGAATGTGATGGCAGAGTTACTGTTTATTCATTTCCTTGACAGCACATTCATCATCTCTGTGGATTGTCTGGGTGGCTGGTTTTTGAGGCTTCAGCTTCTAGGTCTTTTCTCTCTCTCTCTCTCTTGCTGTCTCTCTCTGAGAGGCTACTGTGTACAGAAGGACAATGAGCAAGTTGCATTTCCGGTGTCTTTGTGATTAAGCTAGGATATAGAGTTTCCTTCCAGAAATCTGACAAGACATTTTCACATTGTTATGGTACCATGGGTTGTTGTTTTTTTAATTTTATTTTATTATGTTATGTTAATCACCATACATTACATCATTAGTTTTT
>NW_028031126.1:0-573 GCF_054177405.1 Leptonychotes weddellii
GAGCAGCACCCTTACTGTATTGCAGTGTGATAGTGTCTCTTGCTCTCCTCGTGCACTGCGTGCTCCTTGACGGCAGGGCATTGTCCTGTCATCTGTGTATCTCCACAGCTTGGACTAGTAGGTGTTTGACTCCATGAACGCGGGAAGGAGCAGCAGGTGTCTGAGTGTGGGGGGGGGGGGGTGAGGAAGCACTCCTGACCGAAGCCCGTGCTTCCCGTGAGTGACCGGAGGTGACCAGGTAGGTGAGTAGGGCCCAAGTGTGATGGACAGATTTGAAAGTCAGGTGAAAGAGGGTAGAACTGATCCACTAGGACGAGGAGAGATGTTACACAGGCGCTTTGGAAGGCACTCTTCGTTTTTTCCAGTAACCCAAGTGTCATTCGCTAGGTCAAGTTTCCTGTACCTCAGGTTCCTCATCTCTAAAATGGGAATAATGATAGTACTGGACTGACTTGTTGAGCCTTAAGTGTGTGATAACTTGTTCAGCAAATGGCTGGCATGTGGATTCTGAGTGTAGTGCTCTGAACTTAATCTTTCATGATTTCTCTCGTGTCTTGTATTCGTTCTGGGACT
>NW_028031127.1:0-573 GCF_054177405.1 Leptonychotes weddellii
GAGCCACCCAGGTGCCCCCAGAGATAATTTTTTTCAAAACACAATCTATTTGCTCTATTTCTTTCAATCTCTCTGGGTGCATACACACACACACACACATTCAGATATTCTTTTTCTGAAACATTTGCAGACATCATGATACTTCAGTATGTATTTCCTATGAGTAACAACATTCCCCTACGTGCCCACAAAACCACCATCCTACCTAAGAAAACCAGTAATAATTCCACAGTATCTAATGAGCTGTCCTACCAGCAATGCCAAGAATCGTTTTCGCTGTTTGTTTTTAAACAAGAATCCAATCAAGGTCACCATCGCATGTGCTTATTTTGTCTCTTGGGAGTCTGTACACTTTCTAGCCCAACCTCATCATTTGGAGCATGACAAAAGTTCTGTCGGGACAAGGTGACTTTGGCTCAAGGCCATTGCTCTGAGCACCTGCTCCATTTTACCTAGGCGAGATTTTATGGTTAAGATAGCTTTAAGTTTTAAAATAACTTAAAAATGATCAGTATCACAAAAGTAGGGATCCGAAGGGGTACGTGCACCCCGATGTTTATAGCAGCAATGTCC
>NW_028031128.1:0-573 GCF_054177405.1 Leptonychotes weddellii
ACCTTTATCACCTCATTATACACCTTCTCACTGGCTTTCCAACTTACAACTCATCCCATCCAATCAACATTCCTTTAAAAATTTTTCAGATTATTATTCCCCTACTCTGAAACCTTAGACAGTTTCAAGATTCTAATCTATAGGTTTTTTAGTTTGATACCAGAGGCCTTTTCTAATCTGAAACTCTTAAGCTAGGCTAAAACACCTTGGCTTGTTCTTGCCTCTACCTGGATTGTCTAATAATGTTCATTCTGTTGTACCCATCATCCATTTATCCAGTTCAAATAAGAAATAAGGGTATGCCTAACTCCATAGTGATCTCTTTGTCTCCTGTCAGGGTCACTGAGTTGGTCAGTAATTTGCAGATTCCTAGACTCCATCTCAATCCTACTAAATTAAAATCTGGAGTTTAGCCTGAAAATCTGCATTTTTTTACAAACTGTGCAGTCAAGTCTTAGATAGACTAAAAATCTGAGAAACTATCTTCAAGAGAATTTGTCTTAGAGTGCTTGACATCTGACTACTGGCTGCTTGATTAATATTTGTGTAATATGAAATAAAACCACACATTAA
>NW_028031129.1:0-573 GCF_054177405.1 Leptonychotes weddellii
GTGTTATGCACAAACAATGAATCATGGAACACTACATCAAAAACTAATGATGTAATGTATGGTGATTAACATAACAATAAAAAATTTTTTAAAATTCTGCCCTCAGGAGGGAGGCCTTTTCACAGGAACATGAGTTTTGATGAACTTGGTTCAAGCAGATCCCCCGAAGCAGATCCCTGCACAGCTACGGCCTGGGCCAGGGTGGGGGCTGAACATCACACACAGCTTCGATGTCTCAGTTAGCCAGTAGGCCACCCTGGGTCGGCAGACTCTGGAGGCAGGGCAGAGTCGAGGGCGTGCTGACCATGATGGACCCTCGAGCCCTCAGCATCCTGGGTGGGCAGTCAGCCATGGCCGGGGTGTAGCAAACACTATCCTGTCAATACAGCTGTGCACAAGGTGGAGATCACCACCACCTCTCCAGATACTACGCCCAATCCAGAAGGGTCAGCTCGCTTGTTCGGTGTGGTCCCAGCCACCGAGCACAGCTGATGAGATTTGCGGGAGCACTGAGTTGCAGCCAAGAGAAGTTTACTGTCCGGGTGGCTGGCCTGTCCCTGCAAGCTCAGTTGC
>NW_028031130.1:0-573 GCF_054177405.1 Leptonychotes weddellii
GTCAGATTCTGAATCCCGTCTCTTGCTCCTTCTGGGATCCCAGGCAAGTCTTTGCTGACTCATCCTGTCTGCAAACATGTGGAAGATGAAAGAACCTCCTCTGTAGGCAGCTTGGGAATATTACGAGACCACACAGGTTCCCGGCCCATTCTCAGGCACCTGCACTGCACAGATAATCCTTAATATTATCTCTTCTCGGTGACTTCTCCACTAGAACACAAAGGCAAGGGCAAACACAAGGGTAAAGCTGCATCCATCCGAAGCACCACGGTACGCTGTCTTGTGGCCCAGTGGCCAGCCCGTGGCAGACTCCGCAGACCACCGTCATGGCTGATGTTTTGAAGCACTTGCTACGCGCCAGGCCTCGTACCAACCTTAGTACAGATACATTCACAGTGTGCCTCAAGCCAAGCTACTCATGCTGTTTGACAAAGTCCAAGTATGGGGGACGATCCTGAAAACGAGACTCCACAGCTGGCTCCTGCTATTCTTTTTCATTTTATTTATGGCAATCTTTATAATTGTGGGAATATTTCTGGGGTTTCATGATAAAGTGACTACTCATCTTAGTTA
>NW_028031131.1:0-572 GCF_054177405.1 Leptonychotes weddellii
CAGCAACCCTCAGTTTGTTTCCTATTGTTAAGTCTGTAATGGTTTCTCTCCCTCTCTGATTTCATCTTATTTTATTTTTCCCCTCCCTTTCCCTATGTTCATCTGTCTTGTTTCTTGAATTCCACATATGAGTGAAATCATATGGTATTTTCATTCTCTGACTGGTTTATTTCACTTAGCCTAATACCCTCTAGTTCTATACAGTTGTTGCAAATGGAAAAACTTCTTTCTTTTTGATGGATGGGTAATATATATATATATAACAACAACAATATATGGTATATACCATTTCTTATTTATCCATTCATGTGTTGATGGACATCTGGACTCTTTGCTTATTTGGGTATTGTGGACCTTGCTACTATAAACATTGGGATGCATATGCGACTTTCAATCACTTTGTATCTGTTGACATTCATATTTATAGCTGAATAATATTCTATTATATCTATACACCACTTCTGTATCCGTTCATCAATCGATGGACATTTGGGCTGCTTCCATATCTTGGCAATTATAAATAATGATGTCGTAAACAAAGGGGTACATGTATCCCTTTAAATTAGTATTTT
>NW_028031132.1:0-572 GCF_054177405.1 Leptonychotes weddellii
CACACTGTTTTGTTGTGTTTTTTTTAATTGTGGCAAAATATACATAACATAATTTATCATTTTAACCATTTTTAAATATACAGTTCAGTGCATTAAGAACATTCACACTGTTGTGCAGCCGTCACCACCATCCCTTTTTCTTTTTATAACTGCATAGTATTCCATACAGGAATACATTGTCATTTCTTTTTTTTTTTTTAAGATTTTATTTATTTGACAGAGAGAGAGACAGCGAGAGCAGGAACACAAGCAGGGGGAGTGGGGGAGGGAGAAGCGGACTCCCCGCCGAGCGGGAAGCCCGATGCGGGACTCGATCCCGGGACTCCAGGATCGTGACCCGAGCCAAAGGCAGTTGCCTAACCAACTGAGCTACCCAGGTGCCCCTAATATGTTAGTGTTTTAATCAGTAATACACTATTTACATCAAAGAGTGGACCTGTGTCTTATACTTTTTGTAAGTCTCAGCACATTCTGGGTTTCACCTCAAGCTGCTTATATATGTATCAGTGCCACTTTTTTTTTAATAGTTTCTTTCCTTTTATATGTATTTTTCTTTTTTTATAGTTTTATTT
>NW_028031133.1:0-572 GCF_054177405.1 Leptonychotes weddellii
GGGCCTCAAAGAGTAAAAATAAGGTCACTGGGAGATGTTTCAGGAAGCCCCCACTTGAAGGAGAGTTGGGGAATATGGCACCTTGGATGGTAATGAGCTTCTCAAGGGGTGAATGATGGCCACCTCTCTAGAGTGAGGTACAGAAGATTCCTTCCTTTCTTCATTCATTGCTTCCCCAAGTGTTTACTGAGTGGCTACTCTGGGCTAGACATTCTTCTAAGCACTTGGGAGAATGGTGAGCCAGACAGCAAAGATTCCCATCCTGATGGCACTGATGTTCTAGTGGGGAAGGGACAGCAATAAGCAAGTGATCAAATACATGACCAAGTTGATTTTTTTTTTTTAAAGATTTTATTTATTTATTTGACAGAGAGAGAGACAGTGAGAGAGGGAACACAAGCAGGGGGAGTGGGAGAGGGAGAAGCAGGCTTCCCGCCGAGCAGGGAGCCCAATGCGGGGCTCGATCCCAGGACACTGAGATCATGACCTGAGCCGAAGGCAGTCGCTTAACCAACTGAGCCACCCAGGCGCCCCCCAAGTTGATTTTTTAAGAGGCAAGTACCATAAAGAAA
>NW_028031134.1:0-572 GCF_054177405.1 Leptonychotes weddellii
TATTAAAAAAATAAATGTATATAATTTGTACCTATTGTAGATTTGTTGTTTTACTTTTTTTATGTGGTCAGATTTGTTGGAAGTCTTTTAATATATGTCACAGAGCATTTATTTTCAAACCACTTCATGAAAATCTTTGAACCCTTCACTTATTGACCATGCTTTTTGTTTTAACTTCTTTTATTTTTTTATTTTTTTTAAAGATTTTATTTATTTATCTGAGAGAGAGAATGAGAGAGAGAGCATGAGGGGGGGAGGGTCAGAGGGAGAAGCAGGCTCCCCGCTGAGCAGGCAGCCCGATGCGGGACTCGATCCCGGGACCCCAGGATCACGACCAGAGCCAAAGGCAGTCACTTAACCAACTGAGCCACCCAGGCGCCCCTTAACTTCTTTTAAATAATGTTTTTCCACTTAGGAAAAAAAAAAATGCCATAAGATTCCCCCTCTTAGAACAAAACAAAACACAACACCCTGGGGTGGGGGGAGCATTTATTAACATATAACCTTGTTTGTGCTTTTGCCTGTCCCCTATGAGATTCATTGGGATTTCCATGAAAATTTTAAAGAAAAAA
>NW_028031135.1:0-572 GCF_054177405.1 Leptonychotes weddellii
GCACTCCCACGTGGCTCCTCCCGGGGGAGGAAGGTGAGTCTCCCCGGATCTGCCGCTTGTTGGGTCCCTGCTGGAGGAGCAGGGGCCCGACTGTGCCGCAGATCACGGTTTATGGCAACCCCGAGCTGAGAGCCCACGCCTGGGCTCCGCCTCTGCAGCCGGCTTCCCTGCTCCGTTACCTGGGAGCTCTGCCACACTCAGGCATCCCCGGTCTTTCTGTGACCCCGAGGGTCCTGAGACCACACTGTCCCGGAGGGTTCCACCCCCCGCTTAGCCACCAGAGTGCCGTCCCTCAGCGGAGCAGACTTCTAAAAGTTCTGATTTTGCGCTCCGCGGCTCTATCACTTGCCGGAAGCGGCCGACGGAGGCCCCTCCCCCGCCATCTATCCTCCCGAATATCGCCTCGGATTCACTTCTCCGCACGTCCTACCTTCCAGAAAGTGGTCGCTTTTCTGATGAGAGAGTTGTTGCTATTCTTTTCTTCGATCTCCTGTTGAGTTTGTAGGTGTTCAGAATGGTTTGATCCCTATCCAGCTGAATTCCTGAGAGGAGACGAAATCCAGGTCTCCTAC
>NW_028031136.1:0-10338 GCF_054177405.1 Leptonychotes weddellii
CATAATAGCCAAACTGTGGAAAGAGCCAAGATGTCCATCGACAGATGAATGGATAAAGAAGAAGTGGTATATATATACAATGGAATATTATGCAGCCATCAAAAGGAATGAAATCTTGCTTTTTGCACGACGTGGATGGAACTGGAGGGTATTATGCTGAGTGAAATAAGTCAATCAGAGAAAGAGATATATCATATGACCTCACTGATATGAGGAATTCTTAATCTCAGGAGCGTTGCTGGAGTCGTGGGGGTGGTACAGATGGGGTGGCTGGATGATAGACATTGGGGAGGGTATGTACTATGGTGAGTGCTGTGAATTGTGTAAGACTGTTGAATCACAGACCTGTACCTCTGAAACAAATAATTATACGTTAAAAAAGAAGAAGAAGAAGAAGATAGCAGGAAGGGAAAAATGAAGGGGGGGAAATAGGAGGGGGAGACGAACCATGGGAGACTATGGACTTGAGAAACAAACTGAGGGTTGTGGAGGGGAGGGGCATGGGGGGATGTGTTCCTGGTGATGGGTATTAAAGAGGACACGTACTGCATGGAGCACTGGGTGTTATACGCAAACAGTGAATCATGGAACACTACATCAAAAACTAATGATGTAATGTATGGTGATTAACATAACATAATAAAAAAAAAAGAAAATTACAAAGGAATACCCTTTATAACCACAGATACAAAACTTAACAAAATGTTGGCAAATTAAAGCCAACAAAATACTAAAAGAATGATACACTACGATGAAGTAGTTTATCCCAGAAATGCAAAGTTAGTTTCACATTCACAAATCAATCAATATTACTCATCATATTGACAGAATAAAGAAATGAAACCATAGGATCTTCTCAAGATATCCTCATTCATAATTAACACTTATTCATGATTTTAAAAAAATTCTAAGTAAACTACAAATAGAAGGGAATTTCCTACACCTGATAAAAGATATTTATGAAAAATTTACAGTTAATGCTCAGTGGTGACAAGCTAAATGTTTTCCTTCTAAGTTTGGACATAGAGCAAAGATATCCCCTTTTAATGTTGATAATGGAGGCCCTAGCCAGTGAAATAGGGCAAGAAAATGAAATAAAGACCACAGTGTGTGGGCATAAAATTCTAGGGAAGCTATAAGCAACTATAAGAGCTAATAAACACAATTTAAAATGTTGCAGGATACCCGGTCAATATTCTAAAGTCAATTGTTCTTTTATATTTTATTGGTTTGCTGCTAATAAAACTTAAAAACAAACAAACAAAAAACTAAGTTGCAAGATTTACACTATGAATTCAAAATTTACTAAAGCCACACCAATTAAGACAATGTGATACTGTCATAAGGACTGATATCAATGAAGTAGAGAGCCCAGAAATAGACTCACACTCATATAAACAATTAATTTGCAAAAAGGCACCAAAGCAATACTTTGGGAGCAAAGAAAAACTTTGCAATGGAAGATATTCAACTGGGAAATGTTTATCCAAAAGGAACCTGAATGTTCTTCAGCATTGCTTTGTCCAATACACTAAACTGATGGGTTAGTCCTTTTCTAGTTAACATTAGTTAAATATGTATTATCAGTGTAATAATGTATTATCAGTGAGTCAAGATACTATTTCCTCTATTATGGTAATACTTCTACTGCAGTGGTATTATTTTTTTTTTGTAAAAATAATTATTTAAGTTAGAAAGCAACAGATGTTTTATTGATAGCTCCAATGTTAAAGTATAAAGTAAACAAAGATTACCCATGATCACACAACCTAGAAATCACCCAATTTGACATTTTGGGGTGGTCTTTCTAGTCTTCTATATATAAAGTCATAAAATTTGTATAATGCATGTTTAAACTTATTATTTTACATGTAATTTTCTTTTTGTAAGACTCCTTGAGATTTAATTATTTTTATTACTTTTAATTATTATATTTTATATATAATATGTTTATTATTTTTGTTTGCATGGAATATGACAGTATTAATTTTCATTTCAATGTATTTTCATGACATCTGTAATTGATTTTCAAAAGACAAATTTTAACTGCAAGCTTTATCCAACTTGCACTTCTAATAGACATCTATTTCTGGAGTATCTGCCAAGCTCATAATGACTTTTCTTCTGTGGAAATTATTCATTTCACAATCCTCTATCAAAATGTAACTTTACTTAAGGAAAAAAAAGAAAAGAAAGAGAAAAAAAATCAATGCTCAAAGCACAAGAATAGATTACTGAAATTATTTTTTTCTTAAATGCATGTCAGATTTTACCTGGCTTACTATGGCTTCATATGCAGTTCCTATGCAAAAATAGATCCTGGATGTTAAGGGATCCATTGGTCTAAAAGATTAAACAAACATTCAGCTATCTAATTCCAGATATATCTTGAACTCACTGTGGTGTGGTAACCCAATATTAATTTATAGCATTTTCTCTGGACATTCAAACCCCAAGACTTAGTTAAAAAAAACTTTTGTATCAACACATGTTTTTATTTTTTTATTTTTTTAGAGAGAGAGAAAGAGGGTACACATGCATGCGTGTGCAAGAGCAGGGAGGAGCCGGGGGTAGGGAGCGGTAGAGGGAGAGAGAGAATCTTAAGCTGGCTCCATGCCCAGCACAGAGCCCATTGCCAGCTCCATCTCACGACCCTGAGATCATGACCTGAACTGAAGTCAAGAGTTGGTGGTTCAGCGGACCATCCGAGCCACCCAAACACCCTCAACACCTGTTTTTAAATTGGAGTTTGCTTTTGCACTTGAAACTTACTTTGATCACTAGTGTAATCTATTATGATAAATCTGTCTCAGAAGTCACTCAAGGGACTTGTTATTAAAGCATCCAAAACATTTTGTTAATTTTTTATGACCCATAGAGGAGTTCTGTATCAGAGACTGTAATGTCTGAAAAACACTGCATTTCAGCTGGATATTTGAAGTGAGAGATATTGTGGCAGAGAAAGCTGTGATAGTAGAGGCTTGTCTGAATTAGACACAGTGACATTTACTTAGGTAACATGTTGATATAGCTCCATGCACCCATTAAATATTTTTAGTGTTTAGTCACTGCAGATAGTCAAAGAGCACACTAGGTTCCAAAGGATTTTTTGAGAAGTGCAGAAAAAATAACAGGTTTAATCTTTGCAAAAATCAAATTGATTTCTATAAGTGGATATTTAGCAAAAATTGACTTCACTCAGTGCTCTGTAGTCATATTTTATTCTTGGCATTTAATTTACATTCTTAAGTAAGATTTAGAAATAAAATGTTGAATCTCAAGTTATTTAATTTGTAAGTTTTAGTGTCAATGTAACATATATAAGTGCAGATATTAAGAAAATTAGAATACTTTACTCTTTTATATGTGGCTTGAATATTTTTTTTTTTAACTCAGTGGGTATCTGTTTCAGAATAAGATGGGGATGTTATCAAAATTTCATGATTAGAAAGCCTTTTCTAAAAATTTTAAATCAAGTCTCTGTTGATACAGCCTGAGAATCATTAATTTTTTTCCAGTTTTATTGAGGTTTTTTTTTTTTTTTAGTTCGCAAATTTTTTTCCACTTTCATTAAGATTTGAAAATTCTGTAGATGATTCTGGTATACTCTAAATTGCAAAAACTAGGGAGATAACTATCAAAAAGAAAATTGTTTAAACTACTGTAGAAACATTATATTTTCTAATAATGTAAAAAAAATCAAATTAGTACATTCTTGGAATCATGCTTTATGATTTACATTTCTATACCATCATGTTTAACATAAGTGTATTCAAGCAACTGTGGTATATTTACTTCAAGGTTTTTCCTCATGATAACTTAAGTTTGATATTTCCGGTGAAAAAGTAAATATCAATTTGCATATTTATCTTTTTGACTTTTTTAAAAAGACTAAATGAGTATTTACTAGAACTAGCTTTGCCATTATTTATAAATAATGAATTGTCAAAGCTGACATGAACTTTATTGAGCAGTTGACATGTATAATTATAAGAAACTCAGAAAATAATGCCAGACAGAGCACTTTCTTCAATATTGTGTCAGACAGGGGCCCACAGCCAGCCTCCTACAGATGAGGGCAGCATCATCTCTTCCTTCACTTTCTCTCTTTTTCCCTCTGACCAGTTTCCACTGTTTGATTATAAGACAGATCTTCTAGAGTCTTGTATAACTCTCTTACCATTGCCTTTCAACTCTAAAGAAATTAATTTACTCATTCATTAAATATTTCTTGAGGCTTTGTTCTAGGTCCTAGGGATAAATATAAATGAAATTCACAGAAACTCTTCCCTCATGAAACTTATGTTCTAGTAATTGAGAGAACAATGACTTGGATAAATAAGTTAAATATGTAGTGTGGATCATAGTAATGTTAAAGAGAACAAAATAAAGCAGGGAGGTGGGATATGGGGGTATTATGGAAAGGCTCTTGAAATGGCAGATTCTGCGGCCAGGAAAGACCACAAGTAAGTGATTTTTACCTCAAGAAAGTGAGGGAAGGGGCCTTCTGTTGTATGGAAGAGCATCCTAGGGATAAGGAATTGAATGTAAAAAGGCCCAGAGAAGGAGCCCCACCCCCCGCCCGAGATATTCCAAGAAGAGCATCTTTGGTAAGTGAAGTCATTACTTGTTTGAACATGTTTTTGCCTTGGCATTTTCAGGCAGCACTAACTTGTGAACATGTTTTTTAAAGTACATTTTTACAAAGAACATACTTTCTTATATATCGTTATTATTATTTGCTTTGAATTTTCCCCCTATTAAACTGTATTGCTTAAACCTATTTAACATTTCAATTTCTGTGTAGCCTTTGTCAAGAGAATACCACTACGGCAACAATTTTGGTTACATAGTGGCGTTTAAGCCCTTTGATGGGGAAGAATGGAAAAAAGTTACAGTTACTAATCCAGATACTGGCCGCTATGTCCATAAAGATGAGACCATGCGCCCATCTACTGCATTCCAAGTTAAAGTTAAGGCCTTTAACAACAAAGGAGATGGACCTTACAGCCTCACAGCAGTCATTAATTCAGCACAAGATGGTAAGTAAAAGAAAGACCTTACTAATATGATGAGGGAGGGGAGAAGCCTAATCCTCTGTAGGCATTTTGTTTGCTGCCTTTTAGAACCTACTTACTAAGATCTTTTCATACTACTAGGCATTTCTAAATGAGTATTCCTTTGATCCAAATTAAAATGTCACTCTATACATTTAAAGAAAGACAAGAATGCCTCCAAAATCTTTTTCATCCTTTAGATCATGTCCATGATAGTTAGGAAATCTCCACTAAAATAATTGGCTTAGATCTCTGTTCCTGGCCTCTTGATTCTAATTTTGAAGTCAGAAATTCTCCATACTTGATTGGAACCTCAGTATGTCTGTGCATTCACAATATTTACTGCTTACAAATTACTTAACGTATACTTTTTTGGGAGTAAAATTTCCCCCTTTTAACCTAAAAATTGTATAATTATAGCATTTATGTGACTTTTTTGTCACTACAATAGAGTACTAAAATTTTATTAAAGGGAATATAAGCATAATTCTATGAAAAAGGAGTCAGAAAGGCAGTTGGATTTTTTTCTTGGAAAAGAAAAAATTTGTCTGGAAGACTATTTAGGGGGTAAATATATAGATACTGGCTGTCTTTGTTTTTCTAGAAACTTTAACTGATCTGAGCATGCTCCTAAAGGACTCTATAGATCTATGCTAAATAATATATAGTTTTAGATTATACATAATGATATTAATTTCTGTGATTTCCTATTTAAGTTATTATGCTTTTTATTATGATTTTCCTATTTAAAGAAAGATAAGACCTCCTTATTTTTTAAGATCTCATTATATCTCCGTACTCATCAGCACTATGTAAATATTAATGACTAGAAAAGCAAATAGGGATTTCATTGCCTTCTGACTTAACACTTTTGTCCTTGGCCAAGTTCTCTTTTCACATGTATGAAAAGCACAAATGGATAGTGTAAAGACTTAAAATTATAAGAGATACTCCTCTGATCTCTTAAAGGAAAAACACTCTATTCATTTACCCAGTTTGCACTATTTTTACTTCAAAATAAACAATTAGCTATCCCATAGAACTCACATATGCTCTTCAGTCATAGAGTTACTAGTTTTCATATTTGTTAAAAACTTAATGTGCATTGAAATCATTCCATGCTCTTTACCGACAACACAAACATGAAAGGCAACCATATATATATGAATATATTTGTGTGTAGGTACACACACACACACACACACACACTTTTTAAGTCAGTTAACTAAATACATAGAAAGAATAAAAATAGAAATTATTTAAGTTTATAATCAATTCAGGTCTTTTTAGTCCCAAGTAATAAATCTTACATTCTCTGTGCTTGTGCTGATTCAGCAGAAATATGATAACTTGACTCAGTGTTACCAGTTTGAACAATATGAGTGCATTTCACAGAGGAAATGAAAGTAACAAGCATTTTACAAGTTATCTTCTCACCCAATATCAATTTTTTATTGCTTTGTTTGATGCTAAAGTAGTCAGGCAAAAGGCCATGCCTGTCATTTCTTTAGTCATGGCCATCTGCTTTTAATTATATTTCTTTTCTAAATGTTTCATGGGTCTTATAAAACCTGCATGTGCCGAAACTTGTATAAGTGTTCGTCTTTTCTTTTACTACTAAGAAATCAATCATAGTGCTACATGTTTACCTTGATTCAGAAAGACAACAGTGTTCATGTGCAGGGCATTTTTAACATAAAAGAGGATTATAGCTTGTTAATAAAAGACAATAAAAATTGATCATTCTTGCTTAAAGATTTCCTTAGTTTCTTTGTGTAATTTTCATAAGGGATGTAAATTACTTTTTTTTCACTGAACAGAGAGGCCTTTTTGATACATATTTGACTTGATGCCCAGTTGGAAGATTAGACTTATAAAAGCTTTCCTGAGCCCAAGAAGCAGTAGATGTCACAACTTGTTTCAAAGGATCTTAAAAAAAAAAAAAAAACTTATGGATAAAAGAGAAAGAAGTATCTCTATGTAGTATCTTTAGCTCATGTAAATACAAAGTATGAGAAAATTGAAAATTAATTGTAGTGAACAATGTTTTATAATAAATATCAAATTTCCTATTTTTGATAATGTAGAGTTGATAAACTAAATATAATAATTTAATCTGCATCAATGGGCTTTCTTAAGCAGATTAGTTGGGAGAAATGCAAAAAAGAATTAGTACAGTTCTTGCTCACAGATATTGGAGAACTCCATGAAGCTTTCCATATTTTTTAAAAGTGTGTATGTATATGTGTATATATATGTGTATAAGTCTATGTTAACATTCATGTAGATGTGTGTGCATATATCATTGATGACCATGAAATAAAGTAATATTAGTAAAACTAGAGCAAAACATAATAAAATTATTCGACTTATTTTATTTTACAAATATTAAAACTACTTAAAATATTAAAATATAGTTTTAATCCATTCATTCAGCAAATGGTGCTATTTGAATTTTGTTATAGAAGCATCTTATATAAAAATATAATGTTCTCATCAAATTTCAGCTCCCAGTGAAGCCCCAACAGAAGTAGGTGTAAAAGTCTTATCATCTTCTGAGATATCTGTTCATTGGGAGCATGTTGTAGAAAAAATAGTGGAAAGCTATCAGGTGAGTTCAATTTTTATCAAACTATGTACATTTATTCATAAATATATTAGCATAAGCTTTCAAATATGTTGCATCTTTCAATGCTCTGTGGCCATTGATTTATGTGGCAACTAATACTATAATCTCTGTATTTAATATGTCGGGCATTAATAAGCTATTGGGTTTTTTTTAAGATTTTATTTATTTATTTGTCTCAGAGAAAGAGAGAGAGCAAGCAAGCACAAGGATGGGGGTATCAGGCAGAGGGAGAAGCAGGCTCTCCACTGAGCAAGGAGACCGATTGAAGGCAGACGCATAACCGACTGAGCCACCCAGGCGCCCTATAAGCTAATTGTTAAGAGTAAGGCAGAGGTTCCTAACTGGCTTATCTAGGAGAGATGTAGAGTCCTGTGCATTCACAAACAGTTAGCCAAAATAAAAACTAAGGTAATAACATCCATGGTTCAACAAGATCTTTTGAAGCATTCTCATAAAATGCTGGTGAATTTTAAGTTTTTTGGAAATCATTTCAGTAATTTATAAAAACATCCTTAAAATGTTTATCCTATTTGTTTCAATAGTTCTACTTCTAAAAGTCCCTATAAAAGAAATAACTATAAAATATGCCAAATATGTGTCTCATAAAATAGACACATTTTCATAAGGGATCTTTCATAAGATCACAAATATGTGATCTATGAAGGTAGAAAATTGGTAACATTCAAAATATCCCAAAGAAAACTTCCCTTGATTTGAGTCTTTAAAGACCAGTAGGAATAGCCAGTTAGAAGGGGGAGGATTTATATTAGTTAAAGGGAAAAAGACATGGAAACCTGAAGCTGGAATGATAGTTGGGGTCTTTAATATGATGCTAGCAAAATGTAGATGTGATTATGCAGGGAAAGTGAAATCATCTCATATTTTTAAGCACAAAGAGTGAAAATTAAGAGGAATTGGCAACATCCTATCTTTGCAGATGAGGAAATGTATGCCAGAGACTCAACAACTTGCCTCAGCACAAATGAAGTGTCAAAGCAGTATCTAAAACTCAGCTTTTCTGATTCACAGTTCAGGGCTTTATACCAAACCACAGACTCCTCTCTGTTTTAGGAAGTGAATGGACAGTGAGGGCCCTTCTGAAGCCACAGGCAGTGGGCTGCCTGCCCAATCAGCTAGCCCTCTCAATTCTGGTGCTCTCCCTTCTTCATCTGTCCATGAAATATTAGCTCCTCTAGGGCAGGATTTTGTCTGCTTTCCTCTCAGTGCCAAGAACAATGCTGAGCACAGAGTAAACACTAAACAGATACTCACTGAGGGCTGATTGTGATACTCAAGTATGATCAAATCAAGTGTTACAATCTGGCCTTCTCAAAGCCATGTTCCTGAGATGTAACCACAAAACCAACCCCAGGTTTTAACTTTTAAACATGTAACATATCAGGAAGCTCTTTTTTTTTCTTTTTGTACTGTAGGTTAGGATTTGGGTACATCTCAAAATGTCTTCAGATAATCTTTGCAAGGATTCAGCTGAAGTTATTATAAAAAGAGTGGAATGGTAGGAGTGAACTGGAAAGACCTAATATTCATAACTTCTTAAATTGACAATTACATTTACAGCTAGTAGAAAAGGAATGGGAAAAATAGAGAAATTCACTAGCTGTTGCAAACCCCTGTAATAAACAAGTTCAAGGTTTCTTGGGAGAAGACATCAGTATTTGGAGTTTGAAAGTCATCTCTTGGACCATAGCATTTTTTCTTATTTCATGGTATTCATTTTTAAGTAATAAAAAAGAGGAAAAAGGATTATTTAATATATAACTCACTCATGAATTGAAACACTAAATATATATTTTGCTTTTTAAAAAACATTGTCTTTGCCTAAGAATTATATATTGACTATTTCATAACTTCCAACTAGCAGAGAACCAAGGAAATATGAGGTGGGAAGCAATGATAATTATCAGAATATAAAAACTTTTTTTTTATTGGAAGTAAGCATCAATTAAGGATTTCCAATTAAATAGCAAAAAATCTTTAGCAGGTAATATTTTCTCAAATGATAATTTTCAAGGAAAAAATGTATGCTATTGAGGAATTTAGTTTCACAGATATCTGACTTTTGCAACTCCATAGTAAGTATAAAATTGTGAGCTCTGTTCCCAAGCAGATATAGGTTGATATCTCAGCTCTATCACTGAGGAATTTGGTACAAAATTTATCTGAAATTTCTGAGCTTTGGTTTTCTCATCTGGAAAGCTGGAAAGAGAGTAATCATGCCTCATAGGCACGATTTCCCTATTCTATGTCATTGGATATTTGAAGACAATGATGATGATGACAGTGATGAAGATGATAATGATAATATTAATTATAAGAATAATAACATTTGTTGAGCCCTTACAATGCTAAATAGTTAAGCTTATTGTATTTAATCTACATGATTCTAGGGAATAGACACTATTATTGTCCCTGTTTTAAAGCTGAAAAATTTGAAGTTTAGAAACATTTGTCTGAGTAATAATTGGCATAACCAGATTTGAACCTAATAAATTAAATAAATTAAAAATATTGGAAATAAATCTCAAAATTATCGTTCCATTTGTTCTTTCTTAAAAACCTTTTGAGTCTTTGACACAGAACCTTGAATATCAAAGAGACAAGCATGAAAGAAAGCTTAAAAGAGAATATCTG
>NW_028031137.1:0-572 GCF_054177405.1 Leptonychotes weddellii
CTATGTACCAGCCTGATCATATATGATCATATTCTGTTTTTTTGTTTGTTTATTTGTTTGTTTGTTTTTATCTTTTTCTTTTCTTTTTTTCCTTTTTCTTTCTTTTTCTTTCTTTTCTCCTGGTTTCAGGTCACTTCTGATTTGTTTAGTGTATATTTTTCTGGGGTCATTGTTACCCTGTTAGCATTTTGTTCTCTCAGTCATCTATTCTCCTCTGGACAAAATGACAAGATGGAAAAAATCACCTCAAAAAAAAGAACAAGAGGCAGTACCAACTGCCAGGGACCTAATCAATACGGACATTGGTAAGATGTCAGAACTAGAGTTCAGAATGATGATTTTAAAGATACTAGCTGGGCTTGAAAAAAGCATGGAAGATATTAGAGAAACCCTTTCTGGAGAAATAAAAGAACTAAAATCTGACCAAGTCAAAATCAAAAAGGCTATTAATGAAGTGTAATAAAAAATGGAGGCTCTAACTGCTAGGATAAATGAGGCAGAAGAGAGAATTAGTGGTACAGAAGACCAAATGATGGAAAATAACGAAGCTGAGAAAAAGAGAGCTAAACAAC
>NW_028031138.1:0-572 GCF_054177405.1 Leptonychotes weddellii
CATCAAGAGAAAAACCTTTTGCACAGCAAAAGAAAGTCAACAAAGCCAAAAGACAACCGACAGAATGGAATAAGATATTTGCAAATGACATATCAGATAAAGGGCTAGTATCCAAAATCTATAAAGAACTTATCAAACTCAACACCCAAAGAACAAATGATCCAATCAAGAAATGGGCAGAAGACATGAACAGACATTTTTCCAAAGAAGACATCCAAATGGCCAACAGATACATGAAAAAGTGCTCAATATCGCTCGGCATCAGGGAAATCCAAATCAAAACCTCAATGAGATACCCCCTCACACCAGTCAGAATGGCTAAAATTAACAAGTCAGGAAACAACAGATGTTGGCGGGAATGCGGAGAAGGGGGAACCCTCTTACACAGTTGGTGGGAATGCAAGCTGGTGCAACCACTCTGGAAAACAGTATGGAGGTTCCTCAAAAAGTTGAAAATAGAGCTACCATACGATCCAGCAATTGCACTACTGGGTATTTACCCCAAAGATACAAATGTAGGGATCCGAAGGGGTACGTGCACCCTGATGTTTATAGCAGCAATGTCCACAATA
>NW_028031139.1:0-572 GCF_054177405.1 Leptonychotes weddellii
TGTTTTTTTAATGTTCCCATAGACCCTCATTTAAGAGCCATTGGACTATAAAGAAATATGTCTTACTTGACACATACTATCATATAATCTTTCAATTGTTTTGAGTTTGCTATTTTGTTTTTTCTACCAACCCATCAGCTCCTCTGGCCAGGGCCAGGGCTACACACACACACACACACACACACACACACACACACACACACACGCTAGAGCAGTATTAAGTACATGGTGAAGAGAAAATAAATAATTCTTGCTGGATTGCCACACTTGATGAGGAAAGAAGGAAATGGAATGGTGGGAGAGTAAATTATTTATATTATCTTCCTTTTGTTGTGATTCTATGAAGAACAAATCCTGCACGTGATCTAGACCATTCTCTCAAGAACTAGTCTTAAAAGGGGAGGGTTGTGAAGGAATGAGATCTTGCCATTTGCAACTTGGATGGAACTGGAGGGTATTATGTTGAGTGAAATAAGTCAAACAGAGAAAGACATGTATCATATGATCTCACTGATATGAGGAATTCTTAATTGCAGGAAACAAACTGAGGGTTGCTGGAGTGGGGGGTGGGG
>NW_028031140.1:0-572 GCF_054177405.1 Leptonychotes weddellii
GTGGCTCCTGGGTGACTGCACACCTTGACTCTGCTGGTTGAAGCATCCTCTCCTGCCACTCCTCACCTCCCATCTTCTCCTGCAGTGTAGGACAGCTCCCCCAGAGCTCCTCGAGGACACTGGTACCTCCCGTACCCATGCCTCTGTAAGTGTGTTGATGAAGGTAGTGCATGGATGGCTGTGTCTTTCAGCAAGCACGGTTAGGGATGGCTGAGCACACGGCACATCACAGAACCGTTTCAACATGCCTGATTCTTATGCTTCCTGACTTCTTCCTGCCTTCCTCAATGGTATACCCAAGGAAATCCCAACATTTGGCCCTTATTGACCCAATATAGCATCCAGAATATCAACGCCATGTGCAAGTGGTCAGGGTCGTCCTTTAAATACCAACTCTTAACTGAGCATATTCCTATCAATGAATTCAGTCCAACCCATATCTTTATTTTGTCCCTTTGGTCTACCACTCTCACAACATATTCCAGCCCTGCCACTCAGGCTTTGGCCAACACAGAAGGGCTAGGTTCTCTAAGCTGTCAGTGTATCGTCTCTCCTTCAGGAAAGGCCTCAGA
>NW_028031141.1:0-572 GCF_054177405.1 Leptonychotes weddellii
CTCGGGTGAGCCGCCTTCCCCACGTGCTCCCCTGCACTGGGGAGGAGGTGCCTCAGGGACCCCTGCCCATCTCACACCTGTGTCTCAGCAGCCGGGACCCCGAATTCTGGGAGTTGGCAAGCCTGCTTCAAGCCCAGAGAGGTCTGGGTCCGAGTCCAGCTCAGGCCCCGATGGTCCCTGTGAACACGGACTGTTCCCCCGCCTGTCCCCAGAACGCAGGGCTCTGGCTGGTACATCTTGTAACCATGACGGGATGGGGGCCGGCAGCAGACACGCGTGAATGCAGCTTTCTGGCACTGAGCCAGGAGCCTGGTTCTGTAACCTCATCTAATCCCTCTGGGTCCCCGGCGCAGGGCCCAGCCCCCTTCCTCGTTGATGGGAGAGGACACGGAGGCTCATGTGCGGGGGACCGTGGACAAGCAGCTCTCTGGGGACGCACCTGACTTGAAGAGCTGCCAATTTCCCCGGTGTAACGATTCCGGCAGAGCCGCCCGCAGGCTCACAGTCTGCTCTCAGAAGCTGGTGTGAGCAGCCCTAGGGGCAGAGCTGCGGGATGAGGAGCTGGCGCCCCC
>NW_028031142.1:0-572 GCF_054177405.1 Leptonychotes weddellii
GTCCTGGGATCGAGTCCCACATCAGGCTCCCTGCTCAGCAAGGAGCCTGCTTCTCTTCTACCCCTCCCCCCTGCTCGTGATCTCTCACTCTCTCTCAAATAAACAAAATCTTAAAAAAAAAAAATAAAAAGGAAGTAATTAAGAAAGAGCAGATAGGGTTTTACTCATAAAAATAGAATAAGGGTTGGCCATGTTCTAACTCAGAATTGACGTGGTTATTTTCTTTTGGAACAAAGTCATCAGTCATATTGAAGGTTAAGAGTCAAAGCTGCAAACTGCAGCCCGGACACTAGCCCAGTGTTACACTGCTCAGAAGACAGGGCGAGTCATGGGCTAGTGTGAGTCTTGTCAGCCACGGTCTCCCACACCACAGCTAGCCATCAGCGGCAACCTCTTGCAACAAGAAAGACAGTGGTGGTGACAAACAAGATCAGTAAGTAGGTGGGCAGGGTGTTAGTTTACTCTCTAGTCCGAGTTCTAAAACGAAAGCTAGGAAAAGCACAAAAAAAGACTACCACACACATTCTGAAACTAGTGGCGATGACTGCACAATGTTACGACTATACTAAAAA
>NW_028031143.1:0-572 GCF_054177405.1 Leptonychotes weddellii
CTCCTCCCCTAGAACCTGCAGAGGGAGAAGAATGGCTTTGCCCATACTTCCGTGTCAGACTTCTGGCCCCAGCGCTGGGAGACACTCTCTGTGAACCTCGCTAAGCCTCTTCCTCTGGGCCTGACCTCTCACTGCTCTCAGGACAGCAGTGGCCCCTGTCCCAGAGGCTCTGGGACAGGGGCCACTGCTATGCTGTGAGAACTGCATGGGCATGTGCCGAACACGGAACGATACACCTTGTACTCATGGCCACTGGTTTCTTAAAAAAATAAAATAAAAATAATCCCACTTCAGGTAGTCAGCTATGACAGATGCTGGTGGGGATGCGGAGAAAGGGGAACCCTCCTACACTGTCGGTGGGAATGCAAGCTGGTGCAGCCACTCTGGAAAACAGTATGGAGGTTCCTCAAAAAGTTGAAAATAGAGCTACCCTACGATCCAGCAATTGCAGTACTGGGTATCTATCCCAAAGATACAAATGTAGGGATCCGAAGGGGTATGTGCCACCCCGATGTTTATAGCAGCAATGTCCACAATAGCCAAACTGTGGAAAGAGCCAAGATGTCCATCGA
>NW_028031144.1:0-572 GCF_054177405.1 Leptonychotes weddellii
CACGCACACACTCAACAGGCGTGTCATTTCCACGCACACACTCAACAGGCGTGCCATTTCCACACACACACTCAACAGGCCCGTCATTTCCACACACAGACTCAACAGGCGTGTCATTTCCACGCACACACTCAATAGGCGTGTCATTTCCACGCACACACTCAACAGGCCCGTCATTTCCACACACACACTCAACAGGCGTGTCATTTCCACACACACACTCAACAGGCGTGCCATTCCCCCAACACTCAACAGGCCCGTCATTTCCACACATACACTCAACTGCAGGCACCAGGCTCACATGGGGATCATCCTGGAGTGGCCTTCATCCCTCTTTCTTCAGAACTAGCCCATCAGTATGACCAAGGACTGACGACTCGAACACAGTAACCACCTCATACTGGATCACTGAGGGACCCTTTACGTTGTTGACTCATTTCAGTAAAACAAGACCACACAGCAAGCCATGATTTTATAAAGACAAAGTTAAAGGCATAAAGTAAAACCAAAGTTATAAAAGACTCAAAAGTTAGTTCCCCAAACACACAAATCCTACCTTTAAGGTTTTGTAG
>NW_028031145.1:0-572 GCF_054177405.1 Leptonychotes weddellii
AGAAACCCGGAGCAACGGAGCACGCGAACTGCAGCCTCCGAGACGGAAACCTGGTGTGCCGGGGTCGCTCCTGTGAACTGCAACCCCCGGGGTGGAAACCCCAAGCTGCGGAGGTGCTGGTGCGAACTGGGAGCGGCTGGCGGTTTTAGAAGCACAAAGGGCAGAGACATGCCCTGACCTGGAGGCAGGACTGGGAGCGGGGCGGAGGGGCGCACAACCCAGGACACTCCAGTTTATAGCAGCATGGACAGAAACAGAGACAGTGTGGCCTGGAGAGCTCACTGAAGAACAGACTGTGGTCTCTCTGCTCTGAGGCAGAGAGTTGGAAACGGTCTCTTCTGCTCTGACTCACGGAAGAGACGGGGAAAGCCGCCAGGGAAAGCCACCAGAGAACAAAAGCCCCAAAGACTGATTCCCACTGGGCCCATCCCCCACCACAGGGGCACAGGGCAACTCCACCCAAACAGGGTTGCCTGAGTAACAGCGCGGCAGACCCCTCCCACAGAAGACAGGCGGGGAAAACAAGAGGCCAGCAACCCTAAGGTCCCTAGAAAACAGGTGCATCTTGCTTG
>NW_028031146.1:0-572 GCF_054177405.1 Leptonychotes weddellii
GTCACTCTCTCACACACACACAGTCACTCTCTCACACACACACACACTCTCTCACACACACACACACACACAGTCACTCTCTCACACACACACACAGTCACTCTCTCACACACACACACACAGTCACTCTCTCACACACACACACACAGTCACTCTCTCACACACACAGTCACTCTCTCACACACACAGTCACTCTCTCACACACACACACGGTCACTCTCTCACACACACACACGGTCACTCTCTCACACACACACACGGTCACTCTCTCACACACACACACGGTCACTCACACACACACACACACACACACAGTCACTCTCACACAAACTGGGTAAGAGCATAAGTTCAAGGCAAGTTCAACAGGAGGCCATGAATTATTTTGTTTGGGCATAGGGTACTGATCTCATGTAGGGGGCAGATTTTAAAGAAACTTGTCAAGGTTAATAAATCCAGATACTAACCTAAGGACATTGGGGAAAGCATCAGAAGATTTTTTATAAGCAGAAGAGTGACATAGTCAAACTTGTCTTACATAAATCACCTGGCAGACATGTGGAAAATAGAGAGGA
>NW_028031147.1:0-10337 GCF_054177405.1 Leptonychotes weddellii
TGTGGCTGTCCAGTTTTCCCAACACCATTTGTTGAAGAGACTGTCTTTTTTTCATTGGACATTCTTTCCTGCTTTGTCGAAGATTAGTTGACCATAGAGTTGAGGGTCCATTTCTGGGCTGTCTATTCTGTTCCATTGATCTATGTGTCTGTTTTTGTGCCAGTACCATACTGTCTTCATGATTACAGCTTTGTAATAGAGCTTGAAATCCAGAATTGTGATGCCACCAGGTTTGCTTTTCTTTTTCAACATTCCTCTGGCTATTCGGGGTCTTTTCTGGCTCCATACAAATTTTAGGATTATTGGTTCTATTTCTTTGAAAAAAGTGGATGGTATTTTGATGGGGATATTGCATTCAATATGTAGATTGCTCTAGGTAGCATTGACATCTTCACAATATTTGTTCTTCCAGTCCATGAGCATGGAACATTTTTCCATTTCCTTGTGTCTTTCTCAATTTCTTTCATGAGTATTCTATAGTTTTCTGAGTACAAATCCTTTGCCTCTTTGGTTAGATTTAGTCCTAGGTATCTTATGGTTTTGGGTGCAATTGTAAATGGGATCGACTCCTTAATTTCTCTTTCTTCTGTCTTGTTGTTGGTGTATAGAAATGCAACTGATTTCTGTGCATTGATTTTATATCCTGCCACTTTACTGAATTACTGTATGAGTTCTAGCAGTTTTGGGGTGGAGTCTTTTGGGTTTTCCACATAAAGTATCATATCTGCAAAAAGTGAGAGTTTCACTTCTTTGCCAATTCGGATGCCTTTTATTTCTTTTTGTTGTCTGATTGTTGAGGCTAGGACTTCTAGTATTATGTTGAAGAGCAGTGTTTGTTCTTTATAGTTAACAGTCTATTTTTTGGCCTGTCTCTTCTTTTTTTCTTTGTTCATTTGTTTTGTTTCTTAAATTCCACATATGAGTGAAATCATATGGTATCTGTCTTTCTCTCACTGACTTATTTTGCTTAGCACTATACTCTCTAGCTCCATCCATGTTGTTGCAAATGGCAAGATTTCATTCCTTTTTATGGCTAATATTCCATCATGTATATATACCATATCTTCTTTATCCATTCATGTATTGATGGACACTTGGGCTGCTTCCATAATATGGCTATTGTCAATAACGCTGCAATAACACAGAGGTACATGTATCCCTTCAAATTAGTGTTTTCATATTCTTTGGGTGAATAACCAGTAGTGTGATTACTGGATCATAGGGTAGTTCTATTTTTAATTTTTTGAGGACTCTCCATAATGTCTTCCACAGTGGCTATACCAGTTTGCATTCCCACCAACAGTGCACCAGGGTAGCCCTTCCTCTACATCCTCACCAACACTTGTTTTTTGACTTGTTAATTTTAGCCATTCCGACTGGTGTGAGGTGGTATCTCATGGAGGTTTTGATTTGTATTTCCCTGATGATGAGTGATGTTGAGCATCTTTTCTTGTGTCTGTTGGCCACCAGGATGTTTTCTCTGGAAAAATGTCTGTTCATGTCTTCTGCCCATTTTTAATTGGATTATATGTTTTTTGGGTGTTGAGTTGTATCAGTTCTTTACATATTTTAGATACTAAACCTTTATCCGATAAGTCATTTGCAAATATCTTATCCCATGCAGTAGGTTATCTTTTAGTTTTGCTGGTTGCTTCCTTTGCTGTGAAGAAGGTTATTATTTTGATGTAGTCCCAATAGTTTATTTTTGCTTTTGTTTCCCTAGCGTCAGGAGACATATCTAGAAAGATGTTGCTACAACCTATGTCAGAGAAATTACTGCCTATGTTTTCTTCCAGGATTTTATGGTTTCGGGTCTCACATTTAGGTTTTTCATCCGTCTTGAGTTTATTTTTGTGTATGGTGTAAGAAAGTGGTCTAGTTTCAGTCTTCTGCATGTTGCTGTCTAATTTTCCCAACACAATCTGTTGAAGAGACTGTTTTTTTCCCATTACATATTCTTGGCTCTTTTGTCAAAGATTAATTGGCCATATAATTGTGGGTTTATTTCTAAGTTTCCTGTTCTATTCCATCAATCTATGTGTCTATTTTTTGTGCCAGGACCATACTGTTTTGATTACTACAGCTTTGAAATATAACTTGAAGTCTGGAAATGTAGTATCTCCAGTTTTGTTTTGTTTTTTTCAAGATTGCTACAGCTATTTGGGATCTTTTGCAGTTCCATACCAATTTCAGGACTGTTTGCTCTAGTTCTGTGAAAAAAATGCAAAAGAGCTGAAGTTTTTAAAAATTGTCAAGTCATCTGAGATGTGTCCACTGATGGACTTTAACCATCACAGGTTCATACAAAGATGATTCAAGAAAGAGGAAGAGGAGTACTTGGGTGGCTCAGTCGGTTAAGTGTCTGATCATGATTTCAGCTCAAGTCATGATCTCAGGGTCATGGGATCGAGCTCCACATTGGGCTCTGTGTGGAGCCTGCTTAAGATTCTTTCTCTCCCTTTTCCTCTGCCCTTCCCCCTCCCCCACTTTCGCACATGTGTGCTCACTCTCTCTTAAAACAAAACAAAGAGGAGGAAACTAAAAAAAAACATTTACAGAAGACATTATTATGAGCCAGACATTGGCATTTTGCATGGTTTCATTAATTACTTAAAAAAAACTCATTTAAATTCAGGAAATGTGCTCTGCACTAGGGATACTGAAAACAAGTCTGATAATATCTCTAATTTTATGGGTTTTTTGAGTATGGCAAGAAAGACGTCATAAACAAGTAAACAAGTAAGATTGTTACATATAATGATAAATGCTATAAAGAAGAGAAAAGAAAGCCAGTGATGCAGCAGCAGCATGTGTGTACATGTGACTGTGTTTGTGCACGGGTGATAGCAGACCTTAGAATTGCTATGTGTTTGTCATTAAAATAATAAGGAATATTTTGGAACATCCAGTCTGATTTAGAAGGCCTCTCCTCAAGAGCTTGACCATATGAAACTTATCCATGAAACTTGACTGTAACTTTTAACACAAGTTCTGTCTAGTTATGAACTAAGAAATGAATCAAGAAATCCAGTGTATTGGTTGTAAGACAGGAACCACTGCTGGCATTAAGTTCTACAGCATTTAAAAATGCTGCAGAAAGATGGAAAAATAAACATATCCACAAATCCAAAGAGCTCCGGGGTTCTGAGAGTCAAAAATGCCACCATATCCCACTGGTCATCTTGTGTAGTCTGTTAGGAGATTTACAGACAGTGTATGAAATGACACAGTTTCTCAAAAGATATTATAAGCAAATGATTCCATTAGCTCTGAAGCATAAAGCAATGACAATCAAGTGGGCTGCAGTGGTTGAGTGTATTACTGAAAGTGAGGCTCTGGTGTGACCTAAAGTAATAATATGGACAATAATAACGAAATTTAATCATAGTAACAACAGCTACTGTGGTTATGCACTTCCCAGGCACAGAAGCATTTAAACTGAAATGACTATCACAAGGGTATTATTATTCCTTTCTAAGATGGGAAAACTGAGTCTCAGGGCAGTTCAGTAACTTTCTCAAAATAAGTGGGTTAGCAAAAGAGAACTAGGCATTGACATGGTCTATTTGGTTTTAAGTCCCATGCTCTATAGCTAGAATTAGAGAGAAAAACCTGGGGCTGGGGGAGGGATGGAGAGAGAGAGAGAGAGGAAAGGAAGGAAGGATGGAGGGAGGGTGGGAGGGAGAAAAGGAAAATATAAAGAAAAAAAAGAAAAAAAAATTCCTAAACATACAAATCCAGGGTTTTCTAACTTGTGAACTGTAGCCCTGAGAAGGGGCTATTTGCTACAGTTGGATATCTCTTAGTGTACATTCTTTGTCTAAAAGGAATAAACACAACCTCTATGAATGTGCCCTGCCTTTGTTTTTTTGTTTTTTGTTTGTTTTATGTACACAGATGCTTTGGAACCAGATCATTCTTAAAAGCCAGTAACATGGGGACACCTAGGTGGCTGTCAGTGAAGCATCTGACTTTGGCTCAGTCAGTGAAGCTTCTGACTTTGGCTCAGGTCATGGTCTCAGGGTCCTGGAATTGAGCCCCACCATGAGCCCCATGAAGAGCCCTATGTCTTCAAGGCCCACATCTGGCTCCACACTCAGCAGGGAGTCTGCTTCTCCCTCTCCCTCTGCCCCTCCCCCCACGCATGCTTTCTCTTTTTCTCTCTCAAATAAATAAATAAAATCTTAAAATAAAAAAGACAGTAGCGTGGTTACATACTAAAGTCAGAATGAGTGATTAGTACCAGAATCCTGATTCTAACACGTATTAATTTGCCATCTAAACTTGCGCAAGTCACTTAAACTTTCTGAGTTCATTTTTCCCATCTGAAACAGCACATAATAAATAGTACCTACTTCTAAGGATAAGGATGAAAATTATGTGACAACATTTATAAAACATTCGTAACAGTGTTTTGAGCGCCCAACACTGAAAACACAAAACACTCCAACACTCAAAACACAGAACAAAACTTATTATATCTAATAATAATAATAATAATAATAATAATAATAATGAATATTTGTGAGAATTTAAATGCAGAACTACTGCTTTAGAGTTCATATAGATTTGATATAACATGGTATGACTGGGGATTTATTAGGAAATTGCCTCAAATAGAACAACATGTTACAATTAGAAATGGCTTAGTTTTTTCAAGCAAAACACTGAGGCCGATCACAGATTTAAAAGCCAAAGTTACAGAAGGTGACAGCAACTACAAATGACCGTGGCAGCAACAAAACACAGGATGTACTCATGGGTCAGGATTACTGATCACAATCCACCACCTCTACTGACAATACTGTCAATAACAGACATCAAATATTGTTTCCCTGCTTCACTGGGATGATATAAAGATATATCCCATTTGAAAACCTAAACTACATGAAATATGTTCAAGAACTTAAGATAAAATCTTTAAGTACCAAAGAATGCCAGTTCTTTCCATTCCATATCCTTTTTGTTGTTTACCATTTTGCAAGTAAAAAAAGCAATAAGGCAGTGATTTCTGGTTTCTAACTGAAAAGTGTATATAAAATCAAATGTAATTAAAAAATAAACAAGAGTAGGGGAGATATTCTTATGCTTATGAAAAGCCATATTGGCTTAATCAAGGAAATCATTTGTTAGGAAGCCAAGGTAATGTACTATTGAACTCTAGTCGATTTTAATTTACTTTTATTGTTGTATATCTGATTGGAAGGTAAAGAAAATGTGTGCCTTCGCCATCGTGTGTAACATCCTGGAAGAGGATGCTTGCAAGTCTTCAATTTAGCAAGCTGGCTTACATGGTCACATGGCAGGTCTGAACTGCTGAAAGTGTGCCCAGAAAAGAAAACTTCAAAGGAAAGCTACAAAACAATTTTAATTAATTAAAAGATTCTTTCTTCATCCTTGATTGTCTATTTCCAGGGCTTCTTAGAGTTAACTGGAGCAACAAATAGTTTGTACTGTAGGATGAGTCTACCACAGGGAGGGCACTCACAAAAGTGCAGTCACCTAGATGGTTGTAAGAAGCAATTTCATTTCCCCTAAAATCCCTGGGACGACATTGTTCCTTGCATTCTTTTTTAATCTAAGGCCTAAGAGTAACCTGCTTCCCTGCTTCTCAATCTGAAACAAGAATCCTCCTCTTCTTCCTCTTCCCCCTCCTCCCCTTCCTTCTCTTTTTTCTCTTCTTACCTCTTCATTCACTGACAGACTGCACATGCTATTTGAAATCTCTTACCTATGGCTGCTTCCCAGTTACATTACTTACAAAATCTTCATTTCACAACTGTAAGAATAGCAACAGAAGAAATTTATGTGATTATGGTAAAAAATGATGACAATCCAACTTCTAGAAAAAACTCAGAAGCTTGTTGATCAGATCTCAAACCTCATCTATTGTTTACCTTTATTACTCTTACACTAGCCCAGGAACAAAATCTTGAACACATCGATGCTATCATTACTTTGTAAAAGAACACAAAGAATCATTAATGTATGATGAAATTTCACACTGAGGGTGCCAAACATGTATTAATATAACAGAGACCAGAAATCTGGAAGTTACCCTGATTCTGTCTATACATTCACTTCCCACTCTGAATCTATCTTCAAATCTTTTAACTCTGCCTCTTAAATTTCCCTTCAGAAGTCCAAGCTGGCATCATCTTTCACCTGGATTGCTACTACAAGACTCTCTTAATTTGCTCCAACCTCCAGACTCATCTCCCTCCAAAAACCTCCCCCGCTGCCTCTAGATGTTGTTCTGAAGGGCAAATGCAATCATGCTATTCTTTAACTTGAATGTTCTAGTCACCAGCCCTGTAAGTATACCCACAGAGACCAACAACCCCTCCAGCTCCCTGTCCTGTTACTCATCCCTAATGATCTACTTGATGTCCCCCTATGATCTCATGTCTTGATGCTCCATCTGTCTGAAATGCCCTTCCAGGCATCCTAAAACCTGCTAATAAACCCCCTACTAGCTTTTAGCTTAGGTGTCATCTCCTTGGGAAGACTAGATTACGCGCTCTTCCTCTGCACATTCACAGCCCTCTGGGATTTCTTCTGTGGAACCTTTGTCAACTATGATGTAATCACCGTACTACTTCTCTATTGTCACTATTCTACTGTAAACACCTTGATTGCTGGGACTGTTCTTTTTTTTTTTTTTCATTTTATTGTCCTCAAATCCTAGCCTAGAGAAGATGCTCAACAAACTGTTACTAAAAGAATTAATGAATGAATACATGAGTTCAGAAATAAATGAATAACAAGTGAAAATCACTACTGCATAAACAAATGAAGTTTGGATTAATCCAACCTTGATATAAATGAGACTGGGATAATATTTCTAGCATTGAGTCAGGTACAACCAGATAGTGAAGTTAAGGTCTATAAAACCGAAAGTTTGAGTTGACAATATATTACCTACCCACATTCAAATATGCACATTGCTTCATATTCATTTTCTTTTTGGCTAAGAGGTGAACATTTTGAATCCCATCATATTTAAGACTGGCTGGTTGAAAAACCATACAACCAGGAGACAGGACACACACACACACACACACACACACACACACTCACTCATATCACTTTAGCACCTATTTCTGCTCCTTCCCAGCTTGACTTGATCTAAATCATCAAATGTCCCTAAGCCAATTCCATTTATATTTAAAACAAAATTTCCAAATTATATCCTTCCACTAATTTGAGGATTTCCTACCAGAAATTTTCAGACGTTATTTCACATTATAATCATTTTGTATTTTTGTTAAAAAAATTAGAATTTCAAATATGCTGATTTTTTATACATTGAGAATTCTATGTGTCTGTGACAGGTTAAATGATGAATAACTTCAAAATGTGGAATAAAGTATTGAGTCACTTTCAAACTTGATTATGTATTAAGCAGTATTTTTAAATGTATTCAGTAAATTTTTATTGAGTACCTGCCATCACTGATATATATTTGATGCTAATACCATTGTGTTTATCTGTATTCTCTGTTAATACCTTTCTTATTAAGCAATATTTTATTATTTTTTTAAAGATTTTATTTATTTATTTGACACAGAGAGAGAGACAGCGAGAGAGGGAACACAAGCAGAGGGAGTGGGAGAGGGAGAAGCAGGCTTCCCGCGGAGAAGGGAGCCCGATGTGGAGCTCCATCCCAGGACCCTGGGATCATGACCCGAGCCGAAGGCAGACGCTTAACCGACTGAGCCACCCAGGCGTCCCTTAAGGAATATTTTAGACTAAGGGTCAGCAAACTATGACTCTTGGATTACCTGTTTTGGTAAATATATTTTTTACTGGAATATAACCATATTCATTCACTTATGGATTATCTATCCTGCCTGAACACTATAATGATGAAGCTGAGTAATGCATATGTCCAAAGTATCTATGGTCCACCCCTTTACAGAACAAGTTTGCTGAATCCTGCTCTGGGTACTTTACCTCTATTAAACCACTAAGTCACAAAAACAATCCTGTGAAGCTAGCACTGTAATTATTCCCATTTTATGGAAGATAAACTGAGGCACCAAAAGGTTAAATAATTTGCCAAATGTCCCAAAATTAACAAGCGGCAGAGCTAGGAAAAAGATACTCTGGTTCTAAGCCTGTGTTCTTAACTACTGCCTAATTTAACAGTAAAAAACTAAGCAAAGAATGCTATTCAAAATCTCTTTTCATTGTTGTTTAATCGGCAGGTTAGGGGTGCCAGGGTGGCTCAGTCAGTTAAACATCCTACTCCTGATTTTGGCCCAGGTTATGATCTCAGGGTCATGAGACGTTGGGCTCCACCCTGGGCTGTCTCCCTCTGCCCCTCCACACCGTTCTCTTTCACTCAAAAAAAAAAAAAAATTCTGCCTGTTATTTTCCACTGCAGCACATCAATTTTATAAAAGTTGATGTGAGAGAAAAAAGGAGTTTCTGCAAGTTGGAAAACCTGGACGTCAGTGTCTTTATTCAGTTAACCTAATGTACTTTATTTAATGAATAGTTGGCTAGTTTTAAAATTAACAATGGTTCTATAGATATTCAATATTAATATATATAACAAATAGTGATTACTTATATATAAAACAGAGTAGTATCCTGTAGAGTCATGCTATGTGTTCTAAAATCTAATAAAATCTATTTGAAATAATTGTTAATCTTGATGTTTTCTTCCTTCAATGACATGCTTTTTTTGGTTTGCTTCTAAAAGGTAAAGCTTTAGAGCCAAATTGTTAGAAAGCATCAGGATTATCAATTATTTCAAGTAGATTTTATTATACTTCAAAATCTCTTAATGTGCACGTCTTTTCATTCTGGAGGCATCCCTCACTGAAATGCAGCTGTTGTGAAGAAGTAGGCCAGACATGAAGCAACATGGAGGAATGTTCCAAGCTGTCCTTCCAGGAGGGCTAATGGGCCCCTCTAATTATCTTGGTACAAAAGTGCAGGTTTTAAAGTCCTTCCCCAATTTAAATTCTACAGCATGGATTTATATACTTCCACATGGTTTTCTAAAATCTTGAATAGTAGTTAAAATAAAATTGCTACAAAAGATGAGAGCTCTTTCTTAAGAAGACAGTAGCTGCAAATGGCCAGAATCTTTGACTTGATCAGCCCACACAAGGATACATGAGTGGCAATTCTAACAGAATATACATAATGTATTCATTCGTTAATATTTCTTGAATACCTACTATGTGATAGGCTCTGTTCTAGGTGCTAGGGATAAAACAGTGAACAAAACTGATAAAACGTCCTGCTTAGTCACCCTTAAAGTGTATCATACCCTAAATTAGCTATAAATGAAAAGCTCTGCTCTGGATTCTAAAGAAAAATTTTAAAAATATAATACATGTGTATTTTTCTCTTTCAAAATTAATACATAAAGAGAATTTAAAAAGTTTTGTTATTTGGCAGTTAAATTATAAGAAGATTTCTTCTCCATATGCCCCCTTTGCTTTGTTTTTCATATGGGAATTTTTTTTTTTTTGTATATGCACCATATGTTTATCGCAGCATTATTCACAATAGCCAAATTATTAAAGCAACCCAATTGTCCGTCAATAGATGAATGGACAAAGAAGATGTGGCATACATGCACAATAGAACATTAGTTAGCCATAAAAAGAATGAAATCTTGCCATTTGCAACAACGTGCATGGATCTAGAGTGTACAATGCTAAGTAAAATAACTCCTCAGAGAAAGAAAAACACCATATGATTTCACTCAGATATGGAATTTAAGAAACAAAACAAAGAAAAAAAGGGACAACCAAAAAACAGACTCAACACTAGAGAACAAACTGATGGCTGCCAGAGGGGAGGCGTGTGGGTGGATGGGTGAAGTAGGTGAAGGCGATTAAGTGTTCACTGATGATGAGCACTGAGTAATGCATAGAATTGTTAAATCACTATATTGTACACCTGAAACTAATATAACACTGTTAACTATACTGGAATTGAAATTAAAAAAAAAAGAAATTTAAACTGTCCCTTTTGTCCCTTGCCTACAAATTAGAGATAATAATATTTCCTGTTGCTGTATACCACTTGGGGACTGGGGAAAATGTTCTATTTCTTGTTGCCGTCATCAGCATCATGATGAGCAGCAGCAACAAAACGTATTAATTACTGAATACTTGTATCAGGCATAATCATAAAGAGTCATCCAGAAAATAGTCATCCTTCCCTCCCTATCCTTCCCTTTCTCTCTCTCTTTTTAAAAAAAATCACTCCATCCCTAGTGTTTTTGCTGGCTGTTATTTTGTTTGAGGCACATTTCCTTAATGCTTTGGTAATGCCTGACCTGCAGGAGTGCTTAGTACATGGTGGGTATT
>NW_028031148.1:0-572 GCF_054177405.1 Leptonychotes weddellii
AAAAAAAAAAAAAAAGAAAAAGCTGCCACGTTCCGATGATCAGAGCTGACCACGTACAAGAATGCTTCCTAACTAACCCAGGCTCGCCCGCCAGCTCTGTGGTAAGCTGGGCCTCATCATTCCTTCTACAGGGTGTTTTTTGTCACCTCCCCTCTGGAACAGGGGATCTACATTTCTGTTTTTTGTTTTGTTTTGTTTTTAAGATTTTATTTATTTGACAGAGAGAGACACAGCGAGAGAGGGAACACAAGCAGGGGGGAGTGGGAGAGGGAGAAGCAGGCTTCCTGCGGAGCCTGATGCGGGGCTTGATCCCAGGACCCTGGGATCATGACCTGAGCCGAAGGCAGACGCTTAACGACTGAGCCACCCAGGCGCCCCTCTACATTTCTGTTTTGAGACTATAATGTATGCGGCTTCCCCATTCTGGGTTTGAGTGTCAGCTAAGGTGTCCTGATCCGGTTTGGGGGCCTGGAGGACGGGGGCAGGAAGGCAGAGCACGGCCCCATCAGCAGCTCTGACGAGGCTGGGCCCATGACATGGAGTTTTGTCCTGGAGAAGAGAAGTGGGATGCG
>NW_028031149.1:0-572 GCF_054177405.1 Leptonychotes weddellii
GACCCCGGGTGGAGTCTCCAAACCCAGCAGATCCCCGCGGTGCACTCCCGCGCGGCTCCTCCCGGGGGAGGAAGGTGAGTCTCCCCGGATCTGCCGCTTGTTGGGTCCCTGCTGGAGGAGCAGGGGCCCGACTGTGCCGCGGATCACGGTTTAATGCAACCCCGAGCTGAGAGCCCGCGCCTGGGCTCCGCCTCTGCAGCCGGCTTCCCTGCTCCGATACCTGGGAGCTCTGCCGCACTCCGGCACCCCTGGTCTTTCTGTGACCCCGAGGGTCCTGAGACCACACTGTCCCGGAGGGTTTCACCCTCCACTTAGCCACCAGAGTGACGTTCCTCAGCGGAGCAGATTTTTAAAAGTTCCGATTTTGTGCTCTGCGGCTCTATCACTTGCCAGAAGCGGCCGACGGAGGCCCCTCCCCCGCCGTCTATCCTCCCGAATATCGCCTCGGATTCACTTCTCCGCACGTCCTACCTTCCAGAAAGTGGTCGCTTTTCTGTTCAGAGAGTTGTTGCTATTCCTTTCTTCGATCTCCTGTTGGGTTTGTAGGTGTTCAGAATGGTTTGATCCCTATC
>NW_028031150.1:0-572 GCF_054177405.1 Leptonychotes weddellii
CCAGATTTGACCTTGAATCTCCCTGACTGGGCCCGACAGTGCTGGAACATTGGATGTGTTCCCCTTAGGTTTGGACTGAGATCAGGCGAGATTTGCCCTGCGACTCACTGACTGGGCCCGAGGTCTCAAGAGATTTTGATGAGTTCTGGTGAGATCCGGACTTCAATCTGGCGACCTCGGCCCCTACAAGTTGCCAAACGGATGGGAGATTTCACAAGATTCGGAGATTCCTCGCGAGATTCGCACTGAGATCAATGAGACAGGTGCCTCTAGATCTCTCTGATTGTTCCTGATATCTCAGGACATTTCCATACTTCAACTGAGCTTTGGAGAGATATGCCGACACGTGTGTCCTGAGACTCGCAGGCAGGGCCTGAGATCTCATGAGACGTGGATGAGGGCTTCCAAAGTTTGGACTGCGATCCCATGAGTTTTCCCACTCGAGATCCCTGACTGGGCCTAAGGTCTCAGGGATTTGGTTGCGTTCTAATGAAAATTGGATTTCAACCCCCTGAGGATCACCTTCTGGATCTCGCTAACTGGGCCAGAGGTCCCCCGGAGATTTGCGTGAA
>NW_028031151.1:0-572 GCF_054177405.1 Leptonychotes weddellii
ACGGGGCTCATGACCTAAGCTGAAGGCAGCGGTTAACTGACTGAGCCACCCAGGCACCCCAAAAGTTTTTTTTTCTTTTTTTTAATTTAATTTAATTTTACTTATTTTTTTTAAAGATTTTATTTATTTATTTGACAGAGAGAGACACAGCGAGAGAGGAGCACAAGCGGGGGAGTGGGAGAGGGAGAAGCAGGCTCCCTGCAGAGTAGGGAGCCCGATGCGGGACTCGATCCCAGGACCCTGGGATCATGACCTGAGCTCAAGGCAGTCGCTTAACCAACTGAGCCACCCAGGCGCCCAAAAGTTTTTTTTTCTTATGATAAGAACTTCTACAATCTTTTAGCAATTTTAAAATACACAATATAGGGGCCTGGGTGGCTCAGTTGGTTGGGTGACTGCCTTCAGCTTGGGTCGTGATCCCAGAGTCCTGGGATCGAGTCCCACATCGAGTTCCTGGCTCAGCGGGGAGCCTGCTTCTCCCTCTGACCTTCTCCCCTCTCATGCTGTTTCTCTCTCCCTCAAATAAATAAATAAATAAAATCTTCAAAAAAAATTTTAAAAATACACAATAC
>NW_028031152.1:0-572 GCF_054177405.1 Leptonychotes weddellii
ACTGTGGCCAGGTCCCTTTCTGAGCAGGTCAGTGAAGCTCAGAGGGAGGAACTGCAAGGGGTTGGCAGATGTCTGGGCGAGAAGGGAGGTTGGGTAGAGACTTGCCGGGGGAGATACGGCGCTGGCATGAACTGACTGCTTCTGAGAAGGCATTAACTCTCAACTGCACTGAGCGATAGAAGGTACCCAGGATTCTCTTTACAATGGCTTCTTCACAACCAAGTGGGTGGGCTAACTTTCCGTCTGGCTGGCTGCCTAAGGTCACATGCAGGGGATGTGGATCTAGATGATGGAGGGCAGAAAGGATGACTTCTGACTCACAGCAATGTTTTTTTTTTTTTAAAGATTTTATTTATTCATTTGACAGAGAGAGACAGAGAGAGCACAAGTAGGCAGAGTGGCAGGCGGGAGAGGGAGAAGCAGGCTCTCCGCTGAGCGGGGAGCCAGACGCGGGGCTCAATCCCAGGACCCCAGGATCATGACCTGAGCCGAAGGCAGCCGCTTAACCGACTGAGCCACCCAGGCGCCCCGTAATGTTTTGGGAATGAATGAAAAGCATGTTGGTTGGTTGA
>NW_028031153.1:0-572 GCF_054177405.1 Leptonychotes weddellii
AAACTATCTCAAAATTTTAAAGAGAGAACAACTTATATATATATGCCAAAAATACAGGTAACTACTATGAAGGGATAGAATATGACTCTAAAAATAAAAAAGTAAAATAAAAATTTTTTTTTAAAAAAGGGATTGATAAGATGTTGGTTGAAAAAGGGAAAAAGAAAAATTCAAAAAAAAAAAAACCAGTTAAAAAAAAAAACTTTGAAAGACTTAAGAATCATAGTAAAAATGCCATGGATTCTATGTGCAGTATTCCCCTAGCGCTGGAGTTCTGCTGTTCTCATTGATCGGTAGACTTGGTCTTGGCCGGCTGTTCTCGCTGATCTTCTGGGGGAGGGGCCTGTTGCCGTGGTTCCCAAATGTCTTTGCCGGAGGCAGCATTGCCCCGCCCTTGCCCGCTCCGGGCTAAGTAATCTGCTCGGGTTTGCTCTCGGGAGCTTTCCCTGCAAGCTTTCCGTAGAGCTTTGGAGGCCCAGAGTGAAAATGGCGGCCTCCCAATCTCTGCCTCGGAGGAGCCGAGAACTCGGGCCCGCTCCTCAGTGAGCCCCCAGAGAAAAGCCGTCAGTCAC
>NW_028031154.1:0-572 GCF_054177405.1 Leptonychotes weddellii
TGGTACCTTATTAAAACAAAATGTAACACAAAACCCCGAAAGTGGTACCTTATTAATAAGCTCTTGGAACGTCTTTGAGGTGGATTTCAGATTTTTGTTTTGCCAGCACACCAGAGAACAGGCTCATTGGGTTTCTCCACCAAGAGGTATAACGTCTCAAACTCACCACCTTTACTAAGCACTCTGTAACACCAAGAGTCTCTTACGAGAGTCTGAATTTCATTATAGTTAGGTGGGAAACATAGGAAAAAATCAGGTGGAATCAGTTGATAAAGATTAATGGATTCACTGAAAAACATTCACCGAGTGCCATGCCCACTCTAAATAGACTTTACCACACTGCTAACTAGTTCACTCTGTGTTTATCAATAACTTAGAGGCTTCATTCAAGGAACTTACTGAGTTATAATTATCTGAAACCCAGGGGTAAATCAAGGATCTTGTGGGGCCTGAACCTCATCTACTTTGGGAAATCCTGTCTAATAAAAACATGCAAAATTATGAATACAAAAAATTGCTAGGACCCTCTCCCAAGACCTTGGAAGGGGCCTGTGTAAGCAAGGAGCCCTGAA
>NW_028031155.1:0-572 GCF_054177405.1 Leptonychotes weddellii
GTACACTTAAAAAAGGCGAAAATGGTAAATTTTATGTTATGCCTATCTTACCATAATTACAAAGCAGCTAACGCTTTACTCATATCGTGTTGGATATTATCAGGCACTGTTCTAAAAGCTGTACATATGTTAATTCATTTGCTCCTTCAATGACTTTAGAGAGGCACCTTCTAAACCAGGGAAGAGAGAAATATGATGCGAGTCACCTATGTCATTAAAAATTTTCTAGCGAGGGGCGCCTGGGTGGCTCAGTCGTTAAGCGTCTGCCTTCAGCTCAGGTCATGACCCCAGGGTCCTGGGATCGAGTCCCACATCCGGCTCCCTGCTCAGTGGGAAGCCTGCTTCTCCCTCCCCCACTCCCCCTGCTTGTGTTCCCTCTCTCGCTGTGTCTCTCTCTGTCAAATAAATAAATAAAATCTTAAAAAAAAAAAAAACTTCTAGCGAAAAGAGCAAGTGAGTTTAAATGTTAATTTAATTTAATTTAATGAGGGAGAGGGGCAGAGGGAGAGAGAGAATCTTAAGCAGGCTCCATGCTGCCCAGCATGGAGCCTGACATGGGGCTCGATCTCTCA
>NW_028031156.1:0-572 GCF_054177405.1 Leptonychotes weddellii
AGAGTTAGAAGTTAAATCCTAAAAAAAGAGGATAAATCCTAAAAATTATTCTGGGCAATACAGATTCTGAACCCATAGAAACTTCCTAAAATAATGCCCTGACTTATACTTCATAAATAGATTTCTGTAACTTGACCTGTGAGAGCTATACTCCATAAATTATAATCCAACTCTTTTTTTTTTAATTTTTTTTAAAGATTTTACTTATTTATTTGGCAGAGAGAGACACAGTGAGAGAGGGAACACAAGCAGGGGGAGAGGGAAAGGGAGAAGCGGGCTTCCCACGGAGCAGGGAGCCCGATGTGGGGCTCGATTCCAGGACCCTGGGATTGTGACCCGAGCTAAAGGCAGACGCTTAATGACTGAGCCACCAGGGCACCCCTCACATTAAGTAAATAATATGATTGTGTTTAATTCTACTCTCTTAGTATTTGTTTTCTATTTTTCCCATCTTTCTTGTTTTCATTTTTCCTCCATTTCTCTTTGCCTATTTTATTTTAAATTAATCAAATTCCATGTATATTATTTATTACTTCCATTGAGGTTTTAGCTATATTTTATTCCTTATAATG
>NW_028031157.1:0-572 GCF_054177405.1 Leptonychotes weddellii
AAAAAAAAAAAAGTTACATATTATTCTACTGTCTGGGTATTCTACTATTTATTATAGCAATCTGCTGCTATTAGACATTTATGTTGTTTCTTTCTACAATCACAAACAACACCACAGATGTTTTGGTTGCTCAGTGTCTGTGCTCATTCTTATTTCCTTATCACAAATTCCAAGAGGTGCAATGATGTAACATGTCAATATTTCACCGGGGGTAGATTTAGAGACGATGGCTTCAGTAGGTGTCTCCCAGCTCAGTTGCTTTTTGTGGTATTAGGTTTTAGTCCTACCTAGTTGTGTAGATTAAACTTGATCAAAGGGGCACGTACCATGGGCCAGAGTTCAGTGATTTCCACTCCTGTGGCAGAGTGGAGGGTATCACCTTGACCTTGCTGTAGAACACAGCATGGTGATTAGTTCTCGACAGAACATTTTTAACTTGCTTTTTTTTGAACAGGTAAGAAACTCACATGGGTCAATAGTCCAAACACGTGAAAGGGTATAGTCACCATTTTCTCCCCTGCCCTGTCCCAGAAATCCAGAGTCCCTCAGCATAGGTATGGTGACCAACTGGT
>NW_028031158.1:0-10335 GCF_054177405.1 Leptonychotes weddellii
GAAATCATTTCTATATTGTAGGAAAAGAACATGTGTTAGTTGCATTTCCATTGTCATTATTTTTCAAGTATGTGTCCAAATAAGTTGATTAGATGAGTCTAATGAGAAACAAATTTGAAAATATGAATCGCCAAAGTAATTTCACTGAGTAAACATATAATTCATATAATTCCCAAGAATTTTAATCTATAATTCTCCATGCCACTGTTTCTCACTATCAGATCTACCCCAAGGCGGTGGTCAATAGGAGGTAACCTGCCTTCACAGATTCAGGTCTGGGCAACAACACCCAAGTGAAGTCTTGGGAGCATCATATGCTGCCATTAGTTTAGTGTCTCTTGTTTATGATTCAGGCACACAAACTTCCCAGGAGAACTTGAGTGATGTCTGACACACTTACCTTTCTTCTATTCTCTGCAAACATGTGTATTCTAATAAAAAAGAACTTTATATTTTATATCTCTCCTAATCTTTTCTCTGTTAAATAACGAGCCTCCATTAATTATATGGAGACAGGAAATAATAGGGTTTGTTGTTGTTGTTGCTGCTGTTGTTGTAATTTGCAACTACATTTTTACTGTGATCAAAGATGGTACAACCCAAGATGGTGTAACAACAACACCACTCTTTTTGATTTCCAGTAAAGCTCAAAGCCAGACATTTTCTATAGCGGACAAAAGGTTGCTTAATATTCGAAAAATACATCTCCTCCAGGATAGGAACAATTTTCAGTATCATTCCATGTGTTGATTAGCACACAGACATTCTAAATCCAGGTATATCTTTATGTCTTACCAGGAATCATCATAAAGTTTTATTGACATTCGAAATTTATGAAAACCGGTATATATATCAACTTACCAATTAAAGAAGTTTTATGGTATTATAAACATACGTATTTGAAGCAAAAAATCATTTTATGCCTTGAGTGATTAGTACCACTGTAAAATTTTGGAGTTTTATTTATTTCAAGTTTAATGCAGTATAAAAAATGTTTTTTACAAATGTGAAATCAGTTCATTCAATATATATTCACAATGCAATCTATTTCAAACAGGTTTCACTAAATAGGATGTGACATTAAGTATAAATTCATTTGAAATAAAAAAATTCAACTTAAGTGCATAATTAGTCCTTCAAAATTGTGTGTCTTACTATAAGCCTTTTTAAATCATCCCGTGTGTCAGGAAATAAGCAATTACTTTAAAATACTAGGGTGAATTCTGTAAACTCAATATTTCTACACACTAAGTCTCAGAAGAAACTCTGGCATTGCATGTGAACTATAACTACATAAGAGGGTGATCTCATGTTACTGTAGGATCACTATTTAGATCTTTCCTAATAAATGCCCATATTTCTGAAGACACATTTATTTTTTGCTATCTCAAATTTAGTCAAAGATTATTAAAGTGCATTGTTTTCATGTTTATTTCTGTTTACATATATTGTTTTAGGTCATTCTACAGTTCTTGTTATGATTTTAATCAGTAGGTTTTCAAAAATTTTACATTGAAAGTTAAGAAATAAAATTATTGTGTTTTATAAAAATTTTTGTTCTATTTCTGTGAGCTGTGAGTTGATCTGGGCCACATCAAATCATAACTTTGAAGACTTACTTTCAGATATAATATTTAATCTAGAGCTTCTGATTTATTAGTGAACACAACAAATAGCTTTGCACCCGACTTTATCACTATTTTCACTAATCTTCAAGTGTTAAAATTCAATTTTTAAGGCTAAGAATGATTAATTTTTATTTGTATCAATTTCTCTTTTGAACTTTATAAAATCAAATATAATAGTCCAACTCAATTTATAATGATACTTCATTTGCCTGAAAACATTTGTTCATTCAGAGCTTATTTAAGAATAGTTGGTTTATCAAATAATACATTATATGTTAAAAAAAAAAAAAAGGAAGAAGAAGTTAGCAGGAGGGGAAGAAGGAAGGGGGGGAAATCAGAGGGGGAGATGAACCATGAGAGACGAGGGACTCTGGGAAACAAACTGAAGGTTCTAGAGGGGGTGGGAGGATGGGTTAGCCTGGTGATGGTGTTAAAGAGAGCATGTTCTGCATGGAGCACTGGGTGTTATATGCAAACAATGAATCATGGAACACTACATCAAAAACTAATGATGTAATGTATGGTGATTAACATAACATAAAAAAAGATGACACAAGACACTTAAAAAAAATAAAATAAAGCAGATTCTTAAAAAAAAAAAAAAGAATAGTTGGTTTGTAAGTTCTTTTAAATTCCTGAGCACAAATATCAGCTACCAGGACTTCCTTATTCATTCATTCATTTTTTTTTAAAGATTTTATTTATTTATTTGAGAGAGAGAGAATGAGAGAGAGCACATGAGAGGGGGGAGGGTCAGAGGGAGAAGCAGACTCCCTGCCGAGCAGGGAGCCCGATGTGGGACTCGATCCCGGGACTCCAGGATCATGACCTGAGCCGAAGGCAGTCGCTTAACCAACTGAGCCACCCAGGCACCCAATTCATTTTTATTTTTTATAGATTCATTTTTGTACTGTGAGAGAATTTTTTTTCCTATTTTACTGTTTAGATTTTCCTTCTTTAAATAATTGTTTGGAAACCAGTAGATCCATTTAGAAGAGTCTGATATTGACTCATTCATCATTTAATACAAATAGCTTCCTCAGTTTTGTCTCTATCTTAGAAAAGAAGTCTTTTTATCCTAGCCTGTTGAGAGGCTTGAGATGTGGGTTAGATGGATGATTAAATTATTTATTCCTCTCACCAAAAATGGTAAGTGCCTTTCTGTACTGGGCAGTAATGAGGGATGGCCTCATATGTGATGTTTGGTTAACTCCATCAAGCATTTGTAACAAAAGAAGAATGTGTCTTTCTTCCTGTGAAGGTAGAAGGCATTTTGCACTTGTCCTCTACCCTCCTGCTCAAATAATGCAGGGTCTATACAGGCAGGTGGGTGTAACTGAAAAAGATAGAAAGGTTTTCTCTGAAGGTTTGCTGGGTCACTTTCGTAGGGCAAAAGTTAGTAGCGCGTAGTTTTATATAAGAGCCAGGCACATGAACTGTCCGAGAGGACGTCAGTGACGTCAAACACATTTACTATCTTCTATTCTCGGCAGATGTGTGCCCTAACACAAGAGAGCCTTATTTGTTCTTTGTATCACTAAAAATATTTTCTTTGTTAAATAATGATCCTCTATTTATTATATAAATAAAAGAAGAAAAGGAAGATGACAATGTTCCCAGAAATTCTGTTTTATGCTTTCATGTACTTTATTTCACTTAATTTAAACCTCACAGCCATCTCGAATGAAATGATTTCCAAACCCATCGCCATAATTAAAATTTGCGGTGTGTGTATGTTTTTTTATTTTTAAATTTACACGATGTTGATGGCAATCAATATTTTTAGGGTTGTCCGCTTTTCTAGTAGCAGAAACAGTGCTTATATAATGCATCCTTTCTTGGTTATAACTCACCATATAGTCTCCATTTCTGCATTGTTAATGTGTATCCAATTTCAAACACACACACACTAGTTTATGTGTGTTGGAATGTTCCTTTTATCCTTCCCTACTATTTGTCCACATGGTGACACTTTATAGAGATAAGAGTAAGTGCACATTTCAGTGTCAAGATATATGCCTTTTAAGATCCTTAATAGATTCTAACTGCCCAATAACATTGAAATAACTGTGGTCATAATACATTTTTTCCCTTGGATTCCAGGCACATGAGGGACATTTCTCATAAACTAGTATATAAGTTATTACTACCTTGTGTAACAATGGACTGTATAGAGACATACTGTCTTTTGTGAATATGTTCTGAATGCTTAGTAATGCTTGATTAAAAAATATTTTTTGCCTATTCACAAAAGGAGGAAGGAAGGATATATATATATATATCTTATACATATAAGAAAATATATTTTGAAAGCAGGCTGCAGAGTATATCCAGATATAAGTTAATAAGGAACATTCATATGATCTCATGTAAGACAAAAGAAAGATGGGACTTCCTTCAGAACTCCTTCTAGAGTGTCTACAGGGCACTCTCTCTCACACTCTGTGCCCCCCATACTGCTGCATTCACAGTTCTAACAGTTCTCTTGGAAGTACTCTGTGCATAAACCTTGTCAGACATTCTGAAAAGGCTTTGTCTTTATTCTCACACTAGGTAAACCAGAAAACAAAGTCGACAGGGTGTTACCGGTCAACATCCATTTTTCTAGTTACAGCTTTTCGACTCTAAACTCCTTGCAGCAAGGACAATGACTTTTCCATCTTTTTGTCTTCCCAGCTTGGCCTTAGGATGCACAAGGAGCATTTGTTGAATGGATGACTCGAGAATGCCTTACCATGGAGTTTAATACTCAGTGAATCAGAATAGGTAAGTAATGCAAACATATTTAACAATGCATCTACAGCACGAAGAAAGTCATAGTTGTCATTAGAAACAAATGTCTGCGTAACAAAAAATAATCCTTTCCCTTCCTGTCTTCACATCACAATGCAAAGAAACTCCGTCGGTTGGAGGTAGAGGAATGTCTCTCTGTTTGCAGGCCATAAGCAGATGCAGGCACGTCTGTTTTGAAACCTCCCTAAGCTCTGACTTTCCTCTTCTCCAGAGACTCTCAGTTCTGACAAGTGACCTCTTTACCTTGTATTGGACATATTGATCCAGAAACTACTCAAAAACCTGCCCTGATACTCTGCTTTCTAAACCACAGAGGGCTCCAGAGCTGACCTCTAGTCTCTCCAGTGTGGTCGAGTGCTACTCTCCCCTCTGGCGTGTGATGGATATGCCCTGACCCCATGATATTTGATGTTTAGAATCAAATTTCCTCACTATGCACATTAAACGAACAACAGTTTTCTGTCTTAAAGAGCCAAATCTCTGTTATAGAAATAAACATAGAGAATCTAGTAATTATAGGTTGTTAAAGAGTGAGACAATAAGGAAAACTTCAGTAAATGGGAAACGGGGGTGATTCGGCAGCAACCTTTTTAATCACAGCATTTAGTTAATGGAAAAAAAGAGAGAGTGGCATATCCACTAAGAAGTTTACGGAGCTGGAGTATTGAATTAAGATTCTGACATTTTATCGAGACCTTTTTTTTAAAAAACGGGCACAAGTTTTTGAATATATATCTGAAGATTTCTCATTAAGCCAGCAGAATCCAGATTTGACATCTGATGCATATGAAAAGTTATTTAGATAGAAAGCATACAACCAAATGCAAGGTTTATTTCTCCTTTAAAAGCGTATATCCACTTGCTGTAGGAAGTTACCAAAAATAGGGCCATTTCCCGGAGGCATTCTTCCTGCAACATTTGGTGAGAAAATAAAGGGATCTAAGCTTCCTGACCAAGAAGTCCCATAAATTGAAGCTGATCCCAGCACAGGCCCAGGCTCTAAGTCGCAAACGTTTACAAGCATTGGTTGGTTTCCCACAAAATTTCCATATGCCCTTATTTACACCTCTCTCAAGGCATAATTTTGACTCACAGTTAAATAATCTGTCACAGAAAGACTGTAAACTTTTTGAAAAGTTCTGGTTATTATAATATTTCTGCATTTATATTCCATCACATCAGTATTAAAGGCTTTCAGTTACAGTGCTGCTGGGGATAGAAAGCTAAAATGCCTTTGCTCACAGGTGCATTAAATCCTATTAAAGAATCTTCCTTATAGCACATACCTCATTACTGCATACAAAGGGCTGGATTATAAAATGAAGGTGAAGTGTACAAAGTATGATTTGCTATTGCTTGGTGTGCATATGCTGAAGTCATTAGGTTTTACACTGTACTCGAATGATAGCAGGTTTCATATTCCTATTGAGTAGCTTCAGTGGAGAATGCTTCTGGGTCAAGTAGACTGACATGGGGTTATGTCTCTCAATATGGAGGATGAGAAAACTTCTTTAAGTAGATTTGCACAAGGACGAGTGTTCTTTCCTCCACAACTTTATTATGCAATAGAAGCATCAGGTCAGAGGACAGACCATCATGGGGGAATCAAATAAAACTAGACTGAAAAGGAAGAAAAAAAAAAAAACAGATATAAGGCTAAATTAGGTGATTTAAACGTTTTCCTTTAAGCTTATACAAAATCCTCTGGCTCTAAAATCCCGCATAATACTCTCCTGGATTTATATGTTGCAGACATATAAATATTAACTACTTCAGAGCCGGGGTGGTTGAGCTCTTTAGGAATGGAGAAGAAGCCTTGTTTGGGGAGAATATTTCCTCGCATTCAGGTGGTTTGATTCCATTTCAATTATCCTACAGGAGCCATTTAAACCACTCCCAAAAGGCAAGTGTCAGTAAAGCAGCCCATTTTGAAGATGTATTAATGAAAGTTTCCCCTTTCCTTGGAGAGCACAAACCTTTAGTCTAAATAATTTGATAGCATAAGGGCAAGCAGTTAAAAACTGGAGATAAGCCAATGAATTGGCTTGTAACTCACCACAGATACTATTAAAAAAAGCCAGATATTCTCCTATCCTATCCATTATTCAAGCAGCCTCTTCTGCTCTTGGGTGTCAGATGGGGAACTGATGAGTGTGTTCTGGTGAAGACAGTAAGCGGATGTTAACTTCCCACTGAGAGAATTTCTCCAGGTCGAATAGAAAACGTTCTACTAATCATCCACCCCATGAAAATGCCAGCTGCGGCCCGTGGTAGGATTATCATTCTCATAGACCTCTTACCGAGCTTTTAGCTAAATGAAAAATCTGCCATAGCCTAGGGAGAAGGCATCGAGCAGATAAGAAAGAACAGTGTTTACTAAGAAGCTGTGCTGGTGTAAATAGAACAGGTTTTTCTGTGATGTAAAAATCATAAGGAAACCATTAGGTTAAAAAAAAAAGATCAATGTATTTACACGTTTCATTTGCAGCAGTTTTATAGGCTCATTAATTTAACATTTCTCTCTACCTTCTGTCCTGAGGGTGTCTTGTGATTTGTTATTCCATTGCTTTATTTCTGTTGCAACACTTGGTTACATACTGTAAATTGCCATATTGCAGAATAACCCAAAGTTTTAAATATTATCTTTTTTTTTTTTTTCTGGAAAGAAGGGGCAGGAGGGTTGGAAGACCGGTTTTATTTATTTTAAACACAAAAGTGTGTTTTAATTAAAAAAAAAAACTTATAACTGTACAATTGATTTGGAGAGAGAGCAGATTATTACCACCGGAGGGGGTGGGTGGATAAGACAGGGACAGGTATCAACCGTTAACTATGTTCTAGGGAACGTTACACAGATATCCAGAGGAACACCGTGGTCATGCCCATCTCTACCATTTTCTTGTAAGCACAAAATTCTCAGAATACCACTATGCCATGTAGGAAAGTCTTCTGTGTTTTGAATTTGGCAAATAAAACTATCATTTCAATACAGGGGATCTGGAATCTTAGCCACCCACACTTTGAAATGTGTCTAAGAGTATAGAATGTTTTGCTCATTCTAACTATCAGAAAAACAAAATGGAACTCTCTGTTCCAATATTCTTTCAGTTCTAATACTCTGTTTGTTTTAATAGTCCATGTAATTTTTACCTGTTTAAAATTGTACAATTTAAGCAGAAAAGTTAAAAGTAGCTTATGGTTTAGTGCTAGTTTTTAAAACTGTAATCATTACAAATTATTTATGGTTATAGGAAGCGAAAGATATGTGACATTTTGATTTATAAAGCATATTGGCATTGACTATAATGTTTAAGTACCTGGTGTAATCTTATTGTGATTGCTTCTGTTAAACTTTATGAGAATGAGGACATCATTGTTATTGTGTATAATTAGTAGTTAAGGTTTAGGACAAAATTTCAGCAATAGAAATTTAGAATAAATTGGCTTTAGATTATGGGATAAACAACATACAAAAATATTATCTTAGTAGCTCATTTATTGTATAGCTGCAGCTCGAGCAAAAAGTTTACTAAGTATGAATTTTTTTTGTGAATCAATTTTAAAGTCAAATAAAATTTTAGATCTGTCAGGGAATTTACATATGACACGATGCAAATATTCAACTGAAGACACTAGATGAGTTTTAGTGACAACCAAGTGTTAGTGCCAAATGAGGGCCAGGGTTGCGTTGTCATTTTTATGTTTTCATTTCACTTATCTAAAACTATATTCATGGAACACTGTTCTAAATTCCTGGGACAGAGGAATGAATTAGGCAAGGCACAGCTCCTGACCTCAAAAAGCATACGTTAGTGAGGAAGTCAGTCACTAAACCAATATTTACATAGTTAATTTAATTTGCTATTTAATTGTGATTAATGATCCAAAGCAACAAGGTGCTATGAAAGTAGTTAACAGTAAAGTGCTCCTTATCTAAAATTGGCTTCTGTGTGTGTGTGTGTATGAAGAAAATTTTCTTTAAAAATATAGATCCTTCCTGTAAGTCCTCTCTCTTTCAAATTACAGTTGGATAGAAAATTGGATATTTTAAACTCTAATTTAGTTGTTGAAAATAAGTGGTAAATCAAACAAAATACTATCATAAACTCTACGAGAGTAGCAGAGGAAATGGGAACGAGGTGGAGGACTTAGAGGGTGAAATGGAAACTTTAGACCATCTCCAAGTCACTCTCGAAATTAGTCAGTATTTGGATATCTACTTCTGTAAATATGTTACTTAAATAGGATTCTTGAGCTACGTGAACTTTCAGCCACCTCCTGAAAGCAAGAGGTAGGACATAGTTTATGCTCTTATGATACTTGAATTTCTTCTTCTGTATCATTTTCATAGCAAATAATATCTCGAAGAAAGCAATAGCAGTGAAAACTGCCATACATTTTATACTGAGCACTATGATTGAAGGAGTTCTGTTTATTGATAGCTGTGTTGAAAATATAAGCCATCTGAAAGACCCAAGACATAAAGTTCTTGATTAAATTAAATCTCCTCGTTGAAATTTTTGGTATTGCAGATACTGTGAGGTTAGATCTAGTGATCAGCACTTAAGATTTTAGGGAGATTTTCTTGCTTATTATTTCCTTAGTCTCAGTTAAGAGATTTCCTTTAAGCATACAAGTCTGAAACCCGGCTAAGGATGTGTGTGATATACGTGTGTATTGAGGGAGAAGGGGGGAGGATATAAAAGTTTGTGTAAGTTTGTGTAAAATACATCGATCTCCTATACTGTGATAAGCGATTTTCATACAACCCCATTTCATTTTACCTTCCTCACAACTGAGAAAACTAAAATCAAAGGATACAAAACCAGTAAATAACAGAGCTGGAATCCCACACCACATTCTTCTGGCTTCAAAATCTTTACACATTCAAATTATTAGAGCCTAGTTTATTTCAATAGTTATTGAAGATTGTAGTTATATATGTGTATAACTTAACAAGAGAATTTACCAGTTCCAAATAATTTGTGACTTGTCCCTCCTGCCTGTTTGAATTTGTTTCAGTCACTTATGCCTTAGTTTTCAACATAAGCTGTCTCTAGGTGGAAAATAATTTTACAGGCTTCAATTGTGATCCCTCAAAAACAAGGGAAGAATCTGAACATTTAAGTTACTATATTGGAAACATTTTTAATCTATGATGAAAATGTTCTTTGTCTTTTGACAATACAAATGATTCAAATGGCATTCCTACATTTAACATAGTTTCCCTACAAAAACAAACAACCCCTCTCCTCCCCTCCCCCCCCAAAAAAACATTAAACTATTGAGGGGGGGAAAAAGTTCTTAATTCATGTTTCATGATATTTCATAATATAACCTGATAATTATTTTTTGAAGTCTGCAGAGCTTCTGTGTTTTTTAGAACTTTACAGAAAACTCTAATATCTGATTTTTAAAAGGATCTCAATGATCAGAATTTCAGGGGTTGATTATATGTGTTTTTAGTATATGAAAGTTCAGCAAGTATATACTAGATGCATGTACTTTTCTATACTTATAGGCCAATTCACATGTTTAAAAGGTCATTTATTTGCTATAAAGAAGAATAAATATTTGGGCTATTCCCAGCCAAATTCTGCCTACCTATCTTTTCCTTTTGTACATTGCATGCTTTTATAACCTAAGAAACTAATATACATGGAAATCTTTTTTTACCATGGTGACTGATGAATTAAGATATCTGAAAAATATTTTGAACCACTAAGAGGATCCCTAAAAAGAGAATGCTGTAAGGGGAGGGTATTCTGTAGCTGGTTCTTGGGGATTAGAAGCCCCAGGAAGGCTCTCCACAGAGCTGAAAACCAGGCTTCTGAGAAGGGATTGCCAGCCAGCTGGTGCTGGTAGTTTTGAAGGAAGAGAATAAACTGAGTCTGGAAATGTGGGGGAAAAAATC
>NW_028031159.1:0-572 GCF_054177405.1 Leptonychotes weddellii
GGTTGCTACTATGACTCTTACTACTACTGCCGCTACTACTATTGCTACTACAGGTCTTGCTACTACCACCATTACTACGACTGCTACGGTTGCTACTATGACTCTTACTACTACTGCCGCTACTAGTATTGTTACTACAGGTCTTGCTACTACCACCATTACTACGACTGCTACGGTTGCTACTCTGACTCTTATTACTACTGCCGCTACTAGTATTGCTACTACAGGTCTTGCTACTACCACCATTAGTACGACTGCTACGGTTGCTACTCTGACTCTTATTACTACTGCCGCTACTAGTATTGTTACTACAGGTCTTGCTACTACCACCATTACTACTACTGCTACGGTTGCTACTCTGACTCTTACTACTACTGCTGCTACTACTATTGCTACTACAGGTCTTGCTACTACCACCATTACTATGACTGCTACGGTTGCTACTATGACTCTTACTACTACTGCCGCTACTACTATTGCTACTACAGGTCTTGCTACTACAACTATTACTATGACTGCTATGGTTGCTACTATGACTCTTACTACTACTGCCGCTACTACTATTGCTACTA
>NW_028031160.1:0-572 GCF_054177405.1 Leptonychotes weddellii
TACCTTACCTAGAGCGGGCCCAGCCTCGTCTCCACCACATTCTGTGGGCTAAATGGGTTCAGAAGGCCCCCAGGGACCACATAGGAGCAGATTTTTTTTGAGGGTAATCTTTGGAGACTAGCTACTTCAGTCTGCCCTCGCACATGCAAAGCACCCTCCCCCTGCCCTCGGATTCTCAAAGTGTCATCCCATGGTGGCATCCAGCTCAGGCTTTGGAAGCCCAGGATTGTCATCTGCATCAGGTGCATGTGGATGAGCCTCCTTGGATGTGATCCTTGCCATCTGAAGACCAGGGGACTCCAGAGACGAGTCACCTGACACACACACATGCACACACACGGGACAGAACCCTTCAGCCGGAAAGGGGAGTGCACAGCCTGTAGCAGTTACTAGTCTAGTCCATAGCAGCTCCGAACCCAGCCAGGCACATGTTGCTAATCACCCTGCTCAGGGCACAGGGCGGGGAGGGGGTGTTCTCTCCCCAGGACACCCTCCTGGGCCCGGGGCTCTACTGTCTCAGCCGACCTTCCTTTTCCCTAAGAAATGGCCTGGTTTTGCAGCTGTGTGGCTCT
>NW_028031161.1:0-572 GCF_054177405.1 Leptonychotes weddellii
CCTCTTGCTGCAGATCATTTCAGAAAGAACTGGCTAAAGACGAAGATAGAAATAATAGTTGTAGAAATAGATTAATTAAATTATTTTCTTCTACTTATTCTTTTATAACTTGCTTTTTCCCCACCTAACAGTATATCAGGGACTTATTTCCACCTCAGGACATATTTTTGTAGGAATTTCCTTCCTAACTTTTTTTTTTTAAATATTTTATTTATTCGAGAGAGAGAGAGAGAGAGAGAGCAGGGGGAGAGGCAGAGGGAGAAGAAGACTCCTCACTGAGCAGGGAGCTCGATGTGGGGCTCGATCCCAGGACCTGAGCCAAAGGCAGACACTTAACCGACTGAGCCACCCAGGCGTCCCCTAACTTTTTCTTTTTTTTTAAATTTTTTATTTATTATTTGAGAGAGCGAGAGAGAGAAAGCACCAGCAGGGGGCAGCACGGGAGAGGGACAGGCAGGTTCCCCACTGAGCAGGGAGCCTGAAATGGGGCTCAATCTCACAACCCTGAGATCATGACCTGAACTGAAGTCAAGCATTGGACTCTTGACAGACTGAGCCACCCAGGCGCCCCG